>NC_054555.1:11480334-11592834 GCF_017654505.1 Polyodon spathula
CCTAATATAAAACAGAGGCACATGAGCACACCGAGAACAAGCCTAGAACAGAATGCTCTGTATAAAATAAAGAACCAGCTGAACATATTTCTAGGATATTAGGCATATCAATGTCTTGTTTTCATGCTGTACAGAACAACAATGCATTTGGGACTGCAACTGACAGTTTTTCTTATAAAAGTAAAATGTCCAGCATGCGGGCTTGTGTATAACAGGCCTGACTGCCATTGGTTGTGTCTTTAGAATAACGCACTATATGCTACATAAGACTGATTTCATGGTGTTAACTTTGCTACCCCTTTCCACAAGTGGTTTATTGTGAAGGTTATGTTTTCTTTCAGACAAATTTAGGGTCAATCTTTGCTCATGTAGGGCTACTGATTTTCCGTGATCACAGAATTGCAGAATTAGGCATTCGGAATGGAATTTTGCATTGTTGTCATTTTCTCCTGTTTTTTTTTTTTTTTTGCACTACACCCAGTCAAATTGAGTTAATTCATCCTATGACTTCACTCACACTTCTCTGCTGAAATTCAACACGGTGGCTGCACCAACAAAGACATGCAATGTTTCAGCAAAAGACAGAGCTAAAACATGTTCTGATTATCTATGTGTGCATGGTGGGATACTGTTCTGCAAGTTTTTCTGTCATTCCATTGATTACGTGCAAATCAATATCATTAAAGTTCATACTGCCAGTCATAAACACGTAGAGAACAAGAAAGCAAATTTTGCAAAGCACTGCATTCTTCTATGTTGAAAAACTTAGACCTAAGGTATTGCGCTCCAGACGGGGTTTTCCCAAAGTAAGCTAGATTAATTGCCTATTTAATTATTGTTTGGTTTATTTCTACTCTATCTGCATTTAATAAATCTAGAATTTATTTTCTTAATTAAATTATATTATCTGAGGATGAAGACACGAAGCTCAAAGCTATTTTTCTAGCTATATGTTCCTTAAAGGAAATTGTTTGCTTTACTGTGCAAAGGATGTAGTCACACTACACTACACACCGTTTGTTTACTGAAGACATTCTGTCTGGAAACACACCTCTTGTTAAACATACCAAATAACAAGAAGGCAAAATTAGCAAAGAAACAATTGGGAGGACTAATTATGCATTTACATTAAAAGGGGCGCTATTTCAGTTACAATCAGGTGATAGACAACACTGAACCCGTGTAGAGCAACGGCTCAGTCAACTCGCTTATTTTATCAAAGTGTTTCATATTTTATCCTGGTTATTTTATTGCCAGTAAAACTGTAAACTTAATTTGTGGATTACTGTAAATAGGATTACTCTCACATTACATTGCTGGAATGTTTCCAAACTGTTTAATAATAATAATAATAATAATAATAATAATAATAATAATAATAATAATAATAATAATAATAATAATAATTCAGTGCTCTACATGTGTTTTCTGAATAGTTGTAATATAATTCTTAAGCTTTCCTGCTTATTTTAATGCCAGCAATGAGCTAAATAATGTTTAGAAACATGACATGCTTGAAGTGTCTTCAGGTACTTACTATTTCAGCAAAGAGAGTCTGATAGCAAAGTTTGGTCTTTAATAAAATGAAAAAAGGAAAAATTTGCCATTATTAATTATTAATAAGTTGATACAAAATGGGGGAAAAAAACAGAATTGGTCATTTTTGAAAAAACAGAATTTGCTATTTCCTAGAATGGAAAATCATTAGCTATACTCATTTGACCATAGGACAAAAAACAGGGCCCTTGATCCATGATTGTTTTTAGGGTTACAACATGTGACCCAAATACTTTTCAAAGTTCTGAGTCGCTCTTTTTCTTGGGCGAGTAACACTTTACCTTAGAAACCTTGCTGTCTTCAATTCAATCCACATTGCCTTGGTTGGATAACCTACTTTCTAATAATTAAGGCAGTCACTCCCATTTCTGGGGTCACTTCCTTCAACAGGAATTAATTTAACATTAGTGCATCGTTATGTGGTGCCCTATTTTCCACTGAGCTTTAATGATAAGGCATGACTTATTTAATTTAGTAAGGTCAAACAATTATGCTATAATGAGCTATTTCATATTTTCATTTTCCCCTAAATTAATTTTACAAAATAGTTTTCAGAATTTTCTGGGGACCCCCTTGTGTACTCTGTGCACATCCCCAGGGGACCCTGATTTAAAACAACTCGATTAAAAGACTCATTTATTAATCTGTCAAATGTATAACTTTGCTTTTTTTCAATCACTCTCGTCTGATAAAGGGCAACAAGGTGTTTCAAACCAGTCTGAGATTGGAAACTTAACTAGGTTTGGCTGAAAATATCAAAAACCTGATTCAAATTATATTTCTCCTGACTGTTCAATTGTATTATTTTTCCAGACAAAACCAGCCAACTGCAAAGTCAATACTCCATTGAACATTTGATGTTATCAAATTAACACTAATTCAGGAAAATGGTTTTCTGTACAATTTCAGCACAGTTGTATTTACCTGTACGTGCAATGCAATGTCTGACTGCGCTAAAGTACAGTATCTCGTTGTTGCTATAATATATGATAGACAACCAGTTTACCACACAACGCCATTTATCTTCTTTAGCATATCACCACACAGTATCTCAGGTGCAATTATCTGAAAAGGCTTAAAGTTTTGAAATTGGTCTCACAGAGATATTAAAGCAACTGTATTCAACACTGGTGCGAAAATGTCGATGGGCTTCAACGTAACAGGTCGTCTGTGTCATCCTTCTGTAATGTAATATTTTTACATTGTATTGCTCCAGGGGAATATCCCAGCCTCACTAAAATGTTGGCAAATGGCAGCATAATTTAAATACACAAGAAGAAAGGTTTGTTCTGTCCTGGAAAAGTTGCTGCTTGTTTTGTTTCTGGAACGGGTGGTGTAAAGTTGCATCAGAAGCCTTTCTTATTTACATAGCTCCCTGCTGACCAAAAGCAAACACTGGCTCTTTGAAACCTGCGTAGAATGTGCTCTTTCCCTGTAAGGTTAACTGTGTTGCTAGGCACAGAAGAGCAAACAAACAACCAATCAGTGAATGAAAAGAAAACATTTCAACAATGGAAGTCCAAAATCCATTTTTGTTTTTTGAGTGACAGTTTAAAGTTTTCTCATCAACCAAACAACTGATTGATATAATTCCAGGCTTCTTAAGAACAATCAAATTGTTTGTTTCTCATTTTGTAACATTAACAGTGTTTTCTCCTATAAAAAACTAAACAAAACTGTAAAATGGTTTTGAAATATGGCTACATATTATAATATTACTGGCCTCTATGTCACAATATATGCAACTGAATCATTCTTAAAATCATGAATTTCTATTAATTTCATAATATTTAGCTAGGCCCAGATATTTTGTAATTATCATAATATAATATAGCATTGTATATATACTGTAAGTAAACCTACATTATGCACGCAATGACACGACATAGAAAAAAACAGCAATTGCCATAAATCTTATCTGGAAAATAATCTAAAAAAAAAAAAAAAAACTATAAAGCAAGCTACTGTACTTATAATTTGCTGTCTTATAACAGGCAATATCTGAATCACTTACAGTTGTGACTAACCCAGCATATATTAACATGAATTCATAGTTTGGGTTATATTAAAACTACAATAGGTCATAGGAGAAATTGTAAATATATATATATATATATATATATATATATATATATATATATATAGGATATATATATATATATATATATATATATATATAATATAACGTTTAAAAAAACAGTTTATAGTTGCTCATTTTGTTATTCGCCCTGAATTAGTTTCATAAGATCAGCATGCAAATTATAAGCTGTGCACAATCTATGAATGGTAAAGGCTAATACAAATGAACGTGTTGTCATGACTGAGAGAAACCTCAAGCAGGAATCCTCTGAGACACATGTTCTCACGAGACATCACTTTATTAATGATGCTTGCTGAGACTTGTGATTCTCCTCAGCACACATTCAGAAAAAGGAGATGTCAGCATCCCCTTTGCTCACTAGTGCATTCTCCTAAAAACCACTTTTTACTACAATATTACAATATGACCGACTAGGCTGTCACATCCCTTTACTGTCCTGGCAGTTTGTTTGCTGTCCCCCGCCACTGAGCTGTCACAATAGTGTTGAACAGCAGTAGAATAAGCAGCTTCCCCTTGACCTACATAACATGACATTTGACATCCATATTGTTAAATGTGCAGGTCTGCAATCTGACATAGTGTGAATTATATTACAACAACCTGTGAAACTCTCAAAAGCCATACCCCCCACCCCCACCCCCGTATACCCGTTTAACAATTTAATATTTACATATTTTTTTATGTTTTGTGTAGTGAGGGCATTAGACTTCAGAGAGTCATATTGGAAAAACAATACAAGTATCACAATTACTAAAATAAAGGTAAACTGACAACTTGAAGACTGTGTTGTAACTGAGGCAGATGACTTGTAATTGTTGACTGATTTGTCTAATTTGCTCGGCCTCAAACACAAAAAGCAACACAAACCTAATTTTTTTTATTTAATTTGGCAAGCTGTTGAAAAACAGCCAAAAAATTTTTAATAAAAAAGTGAAATGTGACCAGAAAGTAAACGTGACAATTGTGATGTTGTAAAGGTATTTTCCATTTATTAACTCACAGTTGCATAGGGGGCAAGAATACAGTTTCATAACAATACTACTGGCCATTTCACTTCAGAAATTCAGCTGTCAGGAGTCTTTGCAGAAGCAGTCATTGTAGTTAAAAAAAGGAGTAATGAGTGAATTCAATAAAGTGTATTAACAATAGGATATTAAACAGGTAAGACACGAACTATTCTGTAAATGTATATGCTCTGAAGTATCCCTTTCATTGTTTTACAACAATGGAAGATTTTGTAGTAATTCATTTATAAAAAATAAAATAATTCGGTATTTGCAAAGGCCACTTAACTTCTTACCTAGAAACTTCTAATAGCTTAGTTTGTCCTTACATCCAGAAAATCCATGTTTTCCAGCCTCCATTTCTATACATTTATCATTTACCACACTGATGACAAGTGATGCAAGAAAAACAGAATTCTTGAGTACAATAAAATGCAATAAAATTAAATAAAAGTAAGGAATGTTTGGGAACAAGAAGAGGCTGTTCAGCACATCAAAGCTCATCCCTTTTGCCCTTACCAAAGGGAAAACCAGGAACATACTATAGATTGGACATTCACTAGTGCTGATAATGTTATTTATCAGTGATGGTAATTGTATTGATTTTGTTCCAACATAAAAAAAGAGAAAAGGCTTTTTGGTTATCTTCCCAGTGTGTAACTAAAGAACCTCTGACAAGACAGAAAAGCGGTATTTGTCTCCATCAAATAGATTCCTAGCATCCCAATTAATGACTTGGTCTGTATAACACATTAAAGAAAAATAATAACCATTTAATTACCTAAACCGGTATCTATATAATTTCTTACAGCACTTGTGTCTGATTTGATTGGTCTAAAGGTATCAAAGGATCTCAATTTCAAATAATTCATTTGATATAAAACTAATAACATGTTTATATAGGGTGGCAGGATGCCTTCAATGTCAAGTGTCAGATTTATAAGCTTTAAACGTAAACCCTGGGTAATGCCATTGTGTATCTGAAAGTGAAAGGTGCTGGCAAGAAATACAACAATATTACTGATGCTGGTAAAACAAAGTCTTCAGCATGACCTTTCTCTTGGAGTTTTACACATGCCAGAGTCCGTAGTAGTTTAAGATGTCTAAATCTTGATGGTTCCTGAGGCTTACTCCTTGCCATTGTTCACAGCTCTTTTACAGTCCAGCTCATCGTTTGCTGTGCCCCTCTAGGCCATCCCATCTTCCTTTATTTTAAGCTGTACACTCGGACAAACAATACAGTGGAATGAGAGCCATTCCTACATGGAATAGTTGGAGATATGGACATTGCAAGCCTAAAAATAAAGGTCTGAAGAAATCAAACTGCTGTCACTTATCTATCAAGTTTTCTGTAATCAGCATTTTTAATTCCAACCCAACCATTTTGTCATGCACTTTTCTCAATTAACAACCTGTATACAGTTCACACAATACATTTTGCAATGCATAAGCTCAAAACGGAAATCATTATTTTTATTCTTGATGAATTACAAGGCTACGCCAAGAGGCTGCCTTGTGCGTTAACATACAGAACCCCAGTAACAAGTACCTAGGGCTTACAAATTGAGGGGGAATGCACTTCTATACCTGTGTTGTAAGGAACAACTGGGAAGCTACCACTACTTCCAAAGCCAGGGTTTTGATCCACGTCATTCAGTCTGTAGAACCTAGTAAAGGTATGGATAGTAGCCCACACTGCTGCATTGCTTATGTCCTTGGCAGATGCACCCTGGAATAGAGCCCATGAAGTTGCCATGGCCCTGGTGGAATAGGCAGTGAGCTTTTCTGGAGGGGGCAAGTTAGCCAGCTCATAGACAGCCCGGACTGTGTCTGCTATCCATTTGCACAGCCTCTACTTAGACAGGGCTTCACCATGGGATTTAGCCCCATAGCAGACTAAAAATTGTTTGGACTGCCTACAACTTTTTGTCCTGTCAGTGTAGTATGCCAGGGCCTGCACTAGGCAGAGCGGGGATGTGGAAATAGGTGTCTTTGACAGCCGCCATGGTGAACCAGTCGTCTGGCCTGATTGACCTCAACAGCTGTTGCATCGTCAACATTTTGAAACTCCTTCGGCTCAGATACAGGTTGACCTGTCTGAAAGGTCGAGGATTTAATCTGAGGCCACCATCTCACTTGGGCACAAGGAAGTACCTGGAGTAGAACCTGGTCCTCCAACTGGAAGGGGTCTATCATAAGCATCATGCCCCGAAAGGGAGGACCATACTGCAGTGAGTAGTCGATTTGAATGGTAGTAAACGCTCAGATGTCTGTGGGGCACCGGCGCCAGTACACCAGATGGCCATCTGAAAAAGGGCCCTGGGCCTGTGGCAGTAAACTCTTAGGACTGCTGCTCAGCTTGTAGTTTGGACTGAGGCTGCTGTCTCTGCACAGGATGGCAGAACCTATTAAAGCCTCTGCGGTGAGCAGCCGCAGGCCGTTTCTGACCATCACCTCCCGCAGCAGGCAAAGCCGGCTGTGCTGGTCTTAGAGGCAGCTGGGGACTATGGCACCAGCTTGCCGCTGGTTTGTGCTAAATTTGGCGTCTTGAACAAGGTGGCAATTGAAGGAAAATGGGCCAGCCTTCTTCACATCATGAGCCTTATATAAGGTGTCCATCGATGGGGAACTGCAGAAGCTGTAGCCGGATGACCCCATCTCAAAAAGAAAATCCGGGTGAACTGGGAAAGGTATGGGAAAGGCGGTAGGCTCATCCTCAAAATTCGACTGCCTTGTTTTGTCTTTTGTAGGCCAAGGCATTTGCCAGATTGCAGTGGCCCTCTTGATCAGTGGTAGAAGCTCTGCCAACAGGGAGAGCTTAGTTGATGGAGAAGTACGGTCAGATTCCACGTCATCCAACGGCAACTGTTCGCCCACCTCCTCAGAGGTGGTGATGTATAGCAAGTCCTCCTGTGGCCAATTTACACTCGTAGCCCCCTGGGCCCCAAGGGGACAGGAAGTGCCAAATGTTTACGCAGTAACTGCGGAATAACTGTTCCTTGGTGGGAAGCAGCTGCCCAGAGCTTTTCCACCTGCTCCGAGTCCACCAACCGGTTGAAATGGTGACTTCTTTTTTTTCCTCGGGGGAGAAGTTTCTAGGTAAGGACGGTACCGGTGCGGTAACCTCGGTTCTGGTTCAGTACTGGTACTGTACCGGGTAGCGAATGGAGATGGTCGCTGATCGCGGTAGCACTACAGTATGGGTCTGCTGGCTCGCCGTCACCATGGATAGCAGTGTAAAGGGATGCCCACATGCACAGGCCACTGGAAAAACTACTCAGTCAATACCACACATGAGACTGAGGGAAGCCTGCTTGTTAGGGTTACTATCAGCCTTTTCAATGGTGGCAAGATACCGTGGATGAGACTGCAAGCATTCACAACCGAAGTGCATATCTTAATCCTGCACAGCACTGCTGAGCCTAGCAGCTTTCCACATAGTATCTGTAAAAAACACAGAAATATATACACAAGAGAACATCTTCTCCACATAAACAATT
The DNA here is from genome assembly GCF_017654505.1 of Polyodon spathula. Taxonomy (NCBI): domain Eukaryota; kingdom Metazoa; phylum Chordata; class Actinopteri; order Acipenseriformes; family Polyodontidae; genus Polyodon; species Polyodon spathula. Next base: position 11,488,497 of record NC_054555.1, read on the forward strand.
ACAGTCAATAATATAAACGTCTAGTATTTTAAATGAGAAATAAATTAACTTCAGCCGGAGCTATGCAGCCTGGTGGGAGAGCACAAAGTCAGCCGACTTATGTTGCTGGATCCCTGGGAAGGAGTGACTCAAGCCACTGGCTTCATGCGGAGCACAATATTGCAGTGGACAGAGCAAGAAACAGGCTGTAGTGCACAATATACGCAAAATTAGTAATACTAACACAGTGCAATAATACTGCTTAATATTTGCTAGCACAATAATTACAAGAAAAAATTAGATAGGCAACAAGTACTTATCTGAACCAGGCTCTCCTGTCAGGTCAGTCTTAAAAGGAAAAATGGCGTGGAAATCTCTGAGCGCAGTACTGTTATGCCCGCTGGGGTGGGCCATGACTGCGTCACAGGCTCTGTGAGCAGCTTTGATATATCTTATTCAGGTTTCGGGTCTTTAAGAGGTAAATAGCCATACGGTAATGGTAAAGGGAATCTCTTACCTACCAACCTAATGCTAGAAACATGGGTCGGGGTACAGCAAGCCAACAATGGCTTCAGTTTATTGGGGAGTCATGCATGTGGTATTTGACATAAGTTTAGAATGACATTAAGTGTTAAACACACTTTTTTTTGTATCAATGAAAACAAACCCCCACCACTCCTTTAACTGAAACTATCCACAATGTATGCTACTGTGTAACACTACAGTTTGACAAAGAGTAAGAAGAATATCAAATGCTGGAAATATGTTACACTATTGGAAAGGTCATGCTGCTTGTTATTGCAGTATGGATCAATATAAATTGAGCTTTCCAAATTTCACCTGTCAGTGAAATGTATTTACACTGCTTAAAAGCTGAAGGTATTTGGATGAGGTCTTTAGCCAAAGGAAACCAGCCATAGGAGAGCTGTATGAGGTGGGAGTGGAGGTTGACCTAACTAACTTTTCCAAAGGTCACAGGGATCTTATACACCTAGGTGAATAACAACACGGCACTGTACATCCATCTGTAAACTGATGTTTAATGTTAATTTTTTGTTGTTGATGAAAATCACAGAAAAGCAAGTTAAACTTACTACATATGAAAACTCAAAGGCTGAACACTATTGTCAGTTGTTACTTCTTAATTATGGTTGCAACACAACCATACATAGTTGACTTAATTTGATGTAGGAATTAGTAGCATGTCAAATACTAAGTAAGTTGCACTTTCATTCATCTAAAAATCTCTACTTCCATTTTCAGGTTGTATTGATCATTTTACGTGGAGATTGAACTTGTCCCCATCCTTCAACACCTTTCCTGCCAATAACTAAGCAGCTGCTTCCCCTAATGACCGACATGCTTTGCAGTCACTTAAAATTACCTAAGAAGTTCAACCGGCTACCTGAAAGTAAGGCATGCAGACTAAGAGCATATTTACTATCATGTGCTTTTTTCAAAACTGCACACAGGAGACCTATAGAAGGGAATGCATGCCTGGCAGATATATGGAACTATTCCAGTAGATGTATTGCTCACTTAGCAAACCTGTTTATTAAGCTTTTCAGAAGAATTTATATTTAAACAACTAACTAAATATCCACATCAAAAATTCCTGAAAATGTTTGGAGTAGGAGAAATAACAAGGTAATTCTTCAATATTCCACACAGTGTATATAATTTCTATCAGTATTATTGGACTAGCTGGCAATAGATACTGCTTGCGAGATACAGTTGGACAATCTCCACGCCCCCCGACCTCCGACCCCGGCTCGACCCCGACCCCGACCCCGACCCCCCTTCCCCCCCACCCCCCCACGATGATGCAATCAACAGTATTTTCTAGTTTAGTTTGTATCAGAGTAAGACCAATCACTGAACACATATATAATAATATTTGGACCATTTTGCATCTATATTATTGATTGAAAAACAGAGTTTACACATATGGGCCCTCCCTGGCCTTTTACATACTTTTACAATAAACAAAACTTCCATGACTGTTCAAGACGATGGTTTTCGTAATTTTGGTACGCAGGGAGCTTTTTACAAATTGAATCAGCATCATATTTACCCACCCCTATGAGGATCAACTGAACTAATGAGTAATTTGAGGTAACATGTCAGAATGTAAGAACACACATGCAAAAATACTTCCGAGGTGTACATTAACTAATACCTTTTTTATTTAAAGTCTTGTCCTTACGGTTCCAGTCAAATTTTTCTGCACAGATTATGCATTAGGGAAGATTAAAATAAGTAACAGATCATTTTCTTAGTCAAGGTTATCCTTTACAACATATTAAAGTAGCTGTTCTGGTATAGTACCAAGAGAATACTGAGCAAGGTTAAAACCAATGACAAACACAATCCAATTTGTGGAAGACTCCGCCAGCACAACACAACTACAGAAGAGCCAACAAAGACAGCTACCATCAGTAATCAATGCTATATGACTTCAAGAATTCCCAAAGCTTCTTCTGACAGTTTTTCCAACCTAATCTGTGAATGTTGTTGGTAAAAGCTGAATTAAAGCAGCATATCATCAATCTTGGATGCCACCGATTTGAATAGATACTGTGAACACCTGAAAGAAAGCACAGCTTCCTGTGGTTTCACACAAAGAAGAGAAAACAGCTTTTTCCAATCTTTCTGGGTTATTTATTCCAGAAAAACGCAATATCCTAGTCTACATAACAGCACTCAAAACAAATTCCAGTTCTTTAAACAATCTTAAACCACTGCAGACCTATTCAAGAAAATGCAAATATAGTTTGAGGATTTTCCTCATTATAATTTTAATGGAAGTGAAAATTGTTTTACATACAATATCTAGAACTTAATTTTCTTGTTGTTTAAACTTTATTGAAAACAACATGGTTTACATTACATGCAGGTCTTTAAAATTCAAAGTGACAAAACTACTCAGATTCCAACAATTAGCAGTGTTTGAAAATATTATAACACTATACGTACTGTTCCTGTGGTTTGGCCACCTTATATCATGGCATTGCAGGAGCATTGTGCTTGAAGACTGTGTGACAAGCAGGCAAAGTATGTCTTCACAAACTTATCACAAGCCAGTTACCCAGGATGGAAAACGTCTTTCAATTATTAAAAAAAAATGTTCTAGGAATGAGAGGAACCTGGATCCTCCAGTAAAGCCCCGCCCTAAATCCTTTCACAGCCAATAAGACCCAATAGCATAACAACAGCCCCCCCCAAATAAAAGCAAAAACAAAATGAGCACAGAAATACATTACCACAGATTTAAAGGCAATATAATCAATACAGGGGGGTCAGCGTTCCCCATAAGCTTTTAAATACTGAGAAACTTGCCGTTTTGACTGAGAAAGAGTCAATTATCAGTGATAAAGAAACCTTCAGCCACGCAGTAACCCTTTTAATATATTTTTGATGCATCATACAATTTTGAAACAATATTCCAACACAAGTATCTCAACAATTTACTTAAAATTTAAACAAGACATTTATTGTAGTTCTGGCTCTGAATTTGAATCATCCTCTGGTCCTATACAGCGCTGTTGGTTGTTATCATAGATACAGACTGCATGCTTATCTGGTGGCCTGCATAAAATTGTTTTATACTACTGCATAAAAAACACTGGCATCTGCACTGCATTCAATTGTAACTATCTCTAGGGCTACTAATTGTTCCAATTCTTGGGAATACCAAATTCTGTTTTTCAAAAATGGCCAATTCCATTTGTTCCCACGTTTTATCAATGTATTAATAATTGATAATTAAATTTCCTTTCAGGATTGTATAGCTAAAAAATAGTTTTGAGCTTGTTTCTTCATCGTCAGAAAATATAATTCAATTAAGACATGGCCGTGGTTTAAAATTGCTAATTACAGCTTCACAAAAGGCAGGTAGCATGGAAAGAAATAAACTAAACAATAATGAAATAGGCAATTAATTTAGCTTGCTTATTCCGGGAAAGCCTTGATCACAGTACCTTACGTCTTACTTTTTCAGCATAGAAGAACGCATTGCTTTCCCATTGTTGCCATCTTATTTGCTTCCTTATTCTTTACATGTTTACGACTGGCATTATGATATTTAATGACACTGACTCGAACATGAATTACAGCAAAACTTTAAGAATACTATCGCACCATCCTCACGTAGATCAGATTTGTTTTAGCTCTGTCTTACTGAAACATTGCTTGTTTTTCAGCAGAATCACGGAGTGAATAAACTTGCAAAAAAAAAATGGAGATGGTGTGTCTTCTTCAATTACTATACACTTGAATGTGTATTTTCAACTAATGTGCTGACTACTTTTTTTACCATTTTGAAAACGCTTGAGATGATTTCAGAAATGGTCATTTTTTAAAAAGGGAAATAAGACAAAAAACTTCAAAGTGTGAGTATTGTGATTTTTATTTATGTTTACCAGAGTATTTACACTTCTAAATAATGCAGGAATATTGTGCTTCACTGATTTTAGTATTCAATTATACAACGAGTTAAAAACTGTAAAGTTCATGAGCAGCACGAGAGAATTGCCACATGCCTGCTTTGCCCACCCTGTACTAGATTCGCTGTTGTCCGAGCGGGCTCTGCGTTAATGTGATGTGCATTTTTACAGAGGGAAATCAGAGAATCAGTTGCAAGACAGACACAAATATGCTTATGTTAGTGCTTTGTAACAATGGTCTCAAAATAATAGGTTTACCTCGAGAGGCTGGAGTCTCAACTGAGGTTGATACTTGTGATAATAATTTGCAAAAGTTAGTAAACTGAGTGCAAAGGTTGTTGCCAGTTACTGCTTAAAATGCGCACATTTTAGCCTTAGAGCGAACCCTGCAGGTGGTTGACTGAGATATATAATGTTTTCTTATCGTTTGAAAAATCATTTAGCTCATATATTTTTACAAAGGAGGATACGGACAACATGGCCACGTCGACCTACTCCTATCCAGTTTTAAATAACTTTAGCATAACAGAGGCAGAAGTGTTAAAGGGACTAGGAGTTCTTAAAATAAACAAATCCCCTGGACCGGATGAGATCCTCCCAGTAGTACTCAAAGAAGTCAAATAAGTTATTTAAAAAAACTCTAATCAAGATCAGGCAACAGTCTCTTGAGGCAGGGGTTGTTCTGACAGACTGGAGAATTGCAAACGTAATACCAATCCACAAAAAGGGAGACAAAACCGAACCAGGTAACTATACACCGGTAAGCCTGACCTCTATTATATGTAAACTTATGAAAACTGTAATAAAATCCAAAATGGATAATTACCTATATGGTAACAGTATCTTGGGGGAGACAGTCAGCATGGTTTTAGAAAAGGGAGATTGTGTCTAGCTAACTTGCTTGATTTTTTTGAGGATGCAACATTGACAATGGATAATTACAAAGCATATGACATGGTTTATTTAGATTTCCAGAAAGCTTTTGACAAAGTCTAGCATAAAATATTAATTATCAAACTGAGCACAGTAGGGATTCAAGGAAATACATGCACATGGATTAGGGAGTGGTTAACATGTAGAAAACAGAATGTACTGATTAGAGGAGAAACCTCAAAATGGAGTGAGCTAACCAGTGGAGTACCACAGGGATCAGCATTAGGTCCTCTGCTCTTCCTAATCTACATTAATGACTTGGATTCTGGTATAGTAAGCAAACTTGCTAAATTTGCAGACAACACAAAACTTGAAGGTGTGGCAAACATAGTTGTAGCAGTAAAGGTCATTCAAAATGTTCTTGACAGCATTCAGAACTGGGCAGACACATGGCAGATGACATTTAATAGAGAAAAGTGTAAGGTACTGCACACAGGCAATAAAAATGTGCATTACAAATACCATATGGGAGATACTGAAATTGAACAAGGAATCTATGAAAAAGATCTAGGAGTTTATGTTGACTCAGAAATGTCTTCATCTAGACAATGTGGGGTAGCTATAAAAAAGGTCAAGAAAATGCGTGGATATATAGAGAAAAGTGTTGAATTTAAAGCAAGGGAAGTAATGTTACAACTTTACAATGCATTAGTAAGACCTAATCTAGAATACTGTGTTCAGTTCTGGTCACCTCGCTACAAAAAGGATATTGCTGCACTAGAAAGAGTGCAAAGAACAGCGACCAGAATTATCCTGAGTTTAAAAGGCATGTCATATGCAGACAGGCTAAAATAACTGAATCTATTTAGTCTTAAACAAAGATGACTATGCGACGATCTGATTCAAGCATTCAAAATTGTAAAAGGTATTGACACTGTTGACCCAATGGACTTTTTCAACCTGAAAAAAGAAACCAAAAGGACCAGGGGCCACAAATGAAGATTAGACAAAGGGGCATTCACAACAGAAAATAGGAGGCACTTTTTTTACACAGAACAAGATGGGCTGAATGGTTACCTCTCGTTTTTAAATGCTCTAATGTTATCAGGCTTTACACCATTTGATAATTCACTAAGTTATAGACAGTAAATTATATTGCTTCCATTTTCCTGAATGAAAATGTAAGCAATACAAATCAAAATGTATGCACTTCACAATACATCATTTACTATTTATTTTTCTATAATGAGATTCCCAAGGCACAAGTGGAGTTATTTATAATTATATGGTTTTAGTCCTATTTCTACTCTGGTTAAATCCAATTTCACTGGAAAACGGTGTTCAAATTGGGTAGACTTCTTTATTAATGTTGTGTAGCTATTTGTTAGCTACTGAGCCTTTTGTAAAACAATGGATATAAATGTCTTAAAGCTTCTGATGTTTAATTTTTTAAGAATATCATAAATCAATTAAACCATGTGCAGCATTAAGATTAAACACATTTGTGTAAAACACAAAATTTATTTTTGTTTAACCAGAAATAAGAATAAAATAAAACATACCCTATACATAATTAAGCAATGTCATGGCAGATGTTTTTTCTTGTTAAAATTTGAATCCATCTTCCTAGATTCATGATGTCATTTTTAAAGTGGCCTGTATTAACAGGGTCAACCTTTTTGAAGGTCCCCTTATGGTCTTAGGAGTAATCTTTCATCATTTTAGAAAAGAGAGGCCAAGAAAGCCATTATTGATTTAAAAAAAAAAAAACAACAGCATATCATTGATTGATCTCAGCAATTAATATTTAAAGTCGAGCAGTAGGGCTCTTTATTTCTACAGATTAACCAGAAGGCTTCTGGTGGTGTGCTACGCCAGGGGTCGATAAGTGTGACTTCAATTCCTGTTACACATAGTTGTGTAGGACACTTGACTTTACGGTCAGCCCAACTGCTTGAAATTGTACCCTTACTTCAAATGATATTCAGTGGCAATGCAAAGGCAGCTTCAATGACAATCAAAGGGCATTAAAAGTCGACAATATTACAGCTCTACTTGTATGCGTTATTAGTAAAATGCAACCACAGTTATAAAATATCCAACACAGCACTATAATGGTAATGGTACTAGTACCATAATAGAGTACCAGCTTGCTGTCCTATCTTTGCTGTTTAGACTCTGGTTCCCACTTGGCCAGTGAACTGTTAATATTTCTCAATAGCAAGCCACTGTTTTTTTTTTTTTTTTTATCAGAGCAAGTGGGACGCCTCTCTGGATTCTTAAGGATGATCCTCCTCATCAAACTGATGATGCTGGGTGCACTCTGAAAGCTCATGCTATGAATCTGTAAAGGTTAGAACAGGTCAACATTGGGATCATGCATACTAATTAAAAAAAAAAAAAAAAAAAACACTGCAAGAGGTACAATTACAGGAAATACTGTAGTGATTTTCTGTGGGGATTTACAGAGGATATTCCCCTCTAACACAATAAACTGAGAAGCTCAGTGTCAGTATCACAGCTATGGAGCGGTCATAGACTTAACTAGAAGACCAGTGTATGGAATGAGTATGCACTAAGCTACGAATGGTGGAATAAAATAATACAAAATGGAAAGACCTTTAATATGTAGCAAACTCAAACTTTGAGTAATTAAGCTGATTTTCTTTGCTTAACAGAGGATGCCAACAAGATTCCAGCCCCTAGAAGAGAAAGGTCAGTGGCTGTCCTCCGATCCCACCAGCAAGCCAACTGCCTCATTGTACCAGGGAGCTTAACAGAGGATGTCAACAAGATTCCAACCCCTGGAAGAGAATGGTCAGCATTGCAAGTGTCTGCACAAGTTCAACTGGGACCTTACCAGTCGGGACTGCTGCGTTGTGGTCTCACCTTGCACACTGTACAGACGTGCCTTTACCAGCTGATTATTAGCGGTGCAATCATCAACTAATTTCCTTATCGAATATCATAGTAAAATCGACAACAACCATGAAGCCTTGAAATACAACTGAAGCAATGCATGCGCTTGCTCAATAAAAGTTATGGGGATAATCATGACATTGTTGAACCTCTACAGAAATATTAACTACACTCACTTTTCACATCACTTCTTGTAAATTCTCAGGTGATAAATTTGATTACCTTGACAATTTAAACCAACACACATGGGATAGGCAGCACATCTTTTTTTTTTTTTAAAAAAAAGAGAGAGGTCCCCATAGAGCAGAATTGCCTTAATTTATTTTTCTGTCAACAGACTAATTATGCCTGGGATCTTGTATCCTACTCTCAGCATTGGGTTTATTATCTGAGGGATGCAGCAAACAACGGCATCATCAGAAAAAAAAAAAAATAGCTGAGATGCACAGCTGTGAATTGGATTACTCCCACCTTTTTACCCAGAGTAGGACTGAGGAATAATCGGATTATATGAATATTACGGGTCGCTAAGCATCTTTTTTGCAGCAATTACCAAGCTTTTGAGAGATAAAAGAGGGCATTTCTTTAGAGCTAGCCTAATCCATCAACCATTTAGCTTCAGTGAGAGAAAGTTTTTTTTTTGTTTTTTGTTTTTTCTCTCACCCCCTCTCTCTTCTACAAAAAAGGCCTGCTAAAGCGGTCTTTTAAAAAGATTGATTTTTTTTTTTTTTTTTTTTATTGGCCCACAAAGAATTCAAACTATTAAAAAGAAATAAAAATAAAAGCATGACAAAAAAAAAAAAGGTCTTAAATATACTTATTTTTTTTTTATTTTTACCGGGTCTTATGACATTTGAGAGCAGTTTTTGGAGTAATATGTGTGTACCAAAACTAATAGGCATATAGAGACACTGGTCAGTGTCATAAATAAACAATTTTACTGATATCACTTAGACAAAAAATAAATAAATAGGGATTGCGATTAGTTAATGTCAGCTTTAGTGATTGTTTACACAGTCAAAGATGGAAAATACAATTTGATCTCAACACTGCTCAAAGCCAGGCAGTATTTTATTATTATGAGCTAATATAAAACACAGCTTTTTATATTCCAATTAATCAGTATTAGTATGTTATTACCTTTGCTGTACATCATTAAACAATTCTAATTGATGTGCAAATGTATATGCTGGTACTTAATGCGATCTTTAGCTCAACCTTCCCCTTTTAGAAATACTCGCCAACTTCAATTATGTGCTAGTGTTATGGATTTCCAAGGTATTCCTGATGTGCTCAGCTGAACACAGGTCATTGCATATGATGTCTTTCATTTTATTTTTGAATATGCTCAAAAGAATTGATCTGAAAATCTGTGGCCCTGAGAATTAGCATTTCATTTGATGATTTACTGTTACATTACTTTTTTTTTTTTTATCATGTTGAACTTAGGGAGTAAAAAATGAAAAATATAATTATAAATATCTGCAATACACACTGTTTGTATGTATTTTTTTGCATTGTAATCCATTACAAATCCACACTGTATTCCTCCAATCCAAACAGCAATGCTCTTACTGGCTCAGCCACTCTGCTATTATCCGATTATTCTCCAGACCAAGACATGGTATTGTATTATTTAAGAAAATAACATATTCACAGACTTATCTGAATATTCTATCATGACGCATAAGGCAACGGAATACGTAATAACTCATATGCTTGTGTGTGTGTGTGTGTGTGTGTGTGTGGGAGGGTATTACTATCAATGTGGGGACAAAATTTGAAAAAATGTTCCCACAAAGACAGCAACTCCTGAAAAAACGATGTTGTGGGGATGTCCCCACTTTGTAAAACACCTTTTTAAGAACTAAAAATGCCTTTAAAAAAATTAATAAATAAATAAGTGCCAAAATATTTAGTTTATTGTCGACTTAGAAATAGTAAATAAAAATATAGTGAGAGACAATGAGAAGTCCCCACAAGTATAGGAATACAAACGTGTGTGTGTGTGTGTGTGTGTGTGTGTGTGTGTGTGTGTGTGTGTGTGTGTGTTTGTGTTTGTGTGTGTGTGTGTGTGTGTGTGTGTGTGTGTGTGTGCATGCTAATATATTCCTTTCTCCTGTGGGTTTTCAGCAGTTCAGGTTATGACAGATTTTATCATCTAGCTGCTACCCCGTGGTTCCCTTCCCCACGGCGAGGCCCAGGGTGAGCTTCCTGAGGATTTCATTACAGGAGGAGCCCCCCGCTGTCTGTAAAATGCCAGCTGCATCCTCTACAAGTAGCACCACGAGTAACATGCATGCTTCCCACCAGGATGTCAGTGTCTCTGAAAGTTATAAAAGATTATAGCTAAAAGGCTTGAGAGTCAAGAAGATACAACTCTATCTAAGCATGTAACAAGCAGTCTTTTATATACAGGGAACAAAGCTGAAGCCAGAAAGGGAAAGTTCTTATATTACTCTGTACAGTACGTAAAAAGTACAGCACTACAATCAGACACACAGCAGATTACTGTACAAAGAGGGCACTCATGTACAGTGAGACATGTTCAACACCAGATAAATCCTTAATTGCACATTCAGCAGTGTTTCCTATCTTTTAACGCACAAGGAGCTTCAAAATACATTCTGTTTATCCTTTTGATTCCAAAGAAATCACATGATGCGATGACCTGTCAACTCTGCTGGTCCAACCATCTTCATACTTTTAATATAGACCAGGTGTGGCCACAAGGTTTAAAGATCACTGCTTAAATTACTTACTTGGGAATCAGAATTGAAAGACAGTCCATTAGAACTCTACAGGCACCGACAGTGCCAGGTGTATTCCAATACAGAGAACAATGATTAAAATCCAATACTGGTACACGAGAATACTTAGTTATACTATAGGGATTGACTTATTTATTTATTTATTGTTCTCATCTGTAATAAATAATACAGTATGGGTTGGTTTACTAATCATGGAGTGCAATATGAATGTTAATCTGGGTCTGTGAAACAAACCATACAAGCTACAAACTTGAGATTTACAAAAGTATATCCTTCATTCAACTGTGCCTTTGCTGTCTTCAAATAACAGGTATAGCGTTCTCTTTAAAATAATTATTAGTGATTGCAAAGTTGCAGACTACCTGTGACAAAACATTTGCTCTAGGTATGGAATATAATGTCACTGTTGCATTTACTCCATAATTTTAATTGGAAGTTCAAATAATAACTCAAAGTTTTAATTATACAGCACTTCTTATACATTTGGAGTACACTGAACAGTTGCATTTGGAATCAACTTATAACAAAATGCCCTCTCCCCCATAAAAAAAGTAAATACATAAGATAAGTGGATTTAAAAAGTCTAACAATGGGCATAGATTGATTATTTTACAACAGTGTTTATAGCCAATCTGTTCATAAATGGAAACACATCCTTTTTATGACCTAACAGTTTTACTTCAGGAGCCTAAGCTCTCATCCTTTGTCTGTGATATATAGAGTTGCAACACAAAGATAAAGGCCATTACGAATCCTTTCAGCTGCAGGAATGTGTTAGCTATCTATGTTTCAGTAGAGACAATTAGCACATGCTTAATGAGTTAAGCAAGACTATGATATTAGTAGCTTTCTAAAATGTGTTGCAAGAAGTTCCATGAAATTATTTTTACTAAAATTGGCCAGTTTAGAAATTGGAGAAAAACATATATTGAATCCTTGGGGAGAAAGACAATGAGAAATTGCTCTTTAAATTGATTGGGTCAGAAGCTATCAAATTAATTTCTAACCCTATATCCACAGAGGATATTTTATTATAGTTGAATTAATCTTTTTTTAAAATCGGGCAGATTGGTTTTCAGTCTACAAACAGAAGCTGAGCTACATTTCCATCAAAAGCAAAACCCTTTATATATCTCTGTCAGGAGACTGCCATGGCACAATGGATGAGCTTGTCACCTGTTTGTCATTAGTACAAAAATCCTTCCTTATATCTAAACTCCCCTCCTGTCAGAATTCGACAAGACAGAAAATGAACAAATGGAAGGACACAAGAACAAAAAAAAAGTGAGCAAAGCCAAGATATTGCTAAGGGATACTTCCATTAAGCGCATACAAAAGTCTGCAAATGGAACTTAAGAAAAAATATATCTAACAACTGCGGAAACCTACTGATTGACTGGAAGAGTAAGAACAATGTCAGGAAGCAAACGGTGTTAAAGTCAGAGGCTGTTAACTTTGTTTATACAAAGAACTGACCAAATATCATTAGAGCCAATCGGGATGAATTCATATTGAGAATTTGTTATTTTATTTTTTAATTATTCCAAAGTACTCGCAGGTTGTGCAAGATTTTGAGTCTGATGTAGGCCATAGGGTACTTTAAACCTCTGACTTGTAAAACATATGATGGCTGTAATGGCTGAAACAGAAAATGATACAAAGTGAATCTAAACAAGAAGAAGAACGCATTAGTTAAGATACCACATATGTAACTCTTTAATATTCACAGAAAAAACGTCATTATACGATCCTTGTTTATCAAAACAGTTTAATTTCATTATCAGAACATCCCTTGTCCCAGTTAGTCTAGACAATAGAGGTTTTACTCTATATACACCATGTATAGATACCTCTGTGGGGTTAAGCTGTTACTTCGGACATTCCATATTAGGAGCTTTAAAAAAAATGGACATTTTGCAATTTATAGACAGTTTTGTTGTGGACAATGTCCATTTAATTCTGAGCAACAGAATCACTAGGAAATAATAACAAAAACACATGAAATGACAGACCAAATATAATTTACATCTACAAATGTGCTAATAAAGTCCTTGTTTTAGTATTTTGTTCTTCAATTATCATGAGACATGTACTCAAACACTTGCAAAGATATTTTAAACAAAGCCACCTGGATCTGAGTTTTGCTCAAACTAACCATAAGACTGAAGTAAAAAAAAAAGTAGTTATTTAACATTACTGTTTGAATATCACAGCCTATTGCCTACCCTGTCAGGATGTTGCCACCAATTACTCTGTAAAGTGAATATAATCTGCTAAACAGTGTATAATGCCTGCTTTTAGTGTGAGCTCTAAAAATACCTAGGGTCTGATACAAACTACTGCCTTACAGTTTGATCACTGTGATTGGTTGGAATATAAACACCAAGCCATTTGCAATTATAGCAAACCACTGCTTTTGAGCAAGTGGAGGCTTTTAAATGTAATGTAACAAGGGTAGGACAAATCACTGAATCTTCTGTTTACAAGCAAGAAGTAATCAGCTGACAGTTTGTTGTTAAATAACATATGCTGGCAATATGAGAGATAAAAATAGAAGGTGTTAAAATGGAGTTTGATACGTGCAGCTATGCCTGACCTCAAAGTTCATACAGAACCTCCCCTTCCCCCTTATCTAAAATTCCATGCTGTACTGGACCTATGACCTCAAATTGTTAGATAAGACAGCATAGATGAGCACATATATAAATGGATTCAACAAGCTGTCATGTCCTTGTTAATGTTAATTTGCCATTTTAAAGTTACTTTATAACCATCTAATTTCCATTTAAATTCCCCTAAATGGAAAAAAAAAGACTTGCTCAATTCATTGTGTAATTAGGAAAGCCTTCAATATCAAAGAAAACTTGAAAGCAATTTCTGCTTCTTTGTTCACTGTCTTTACACATGTTCTTCAGGCAACTGCCCTTCAGGAATGTGCAATGACAATGAAAATTACCTCCAACTTGATGGGCCAACTACTTGGGCGCAGTTAGACTTGCCGGTTGATCTATCAACAGAATGCCCATTTTTATTTACTTGCTTTATTATGGAAATCCTTAACCATAACCAATGCATTTGTTTTTAGCCTACATTAAAACAGAATTGGAGTCTGGATGGTGAAGATAATCGACAACACGACTACAAGGAATATATTTCTCAAAGTCTTTACAACAAGGTGCACTATGTTTTATAACATTTCATTGACAAGAATTGTTTAAATTGCACCCTGGGGTGAAAAGTTTTGTTAAAGAAGGGCCTTTAGGCCAGAGTTACTCCAAAGGATTATTTACACTGTTTGTGTTATTGTATTGTTTTCTGAGAAAGGAAATCTTAAACAATGAGTAACAAGATAGGGTTAGGATTTTACCAGAAAATGGAGCAAATTGCACATTTACAGCCTCAGCTTAATTCTAGTGGATAGATGCCCACATCACTACCTACCATCACAATGAACTTTAATTGGCACCTTTGCTGCTGCTCTCCAAGGGAGGCAAAAGATTAGCTGATCACTGGCAGAGTACAAACTGTGACACTGCTGCTTGCAGGGCCATGTCCTCACTGTGGATTAATAGAGGATTTCAGTCTCCAGTGCCATCAATCTGGCACCCATTCATAAGCACTCAATTGATCGAGAAGAAGCAGCCTACACTGCCTGTCTCTATGATTTACCCTACCCCTGTCCCATAACAACACATTTTGTGCACTACAAACACCTTTGTCAGGGAGTGTCATTTTGTAGCTCAACTCCAGTTAGAATATAAGAACATAAGAAAGTTTACAAATGAGAGGAGGCCATTTGGCCTATCTTGCTCATTTGGTTGTTAGTAGCTTATTGATCTCAGAATCTCATCTTCTTGAAGGATCCCAGGGTGTCAGCTTCAACAGCATTTCTGGGGAGTTGGTTCTAGACCCTCACAATTCTCTGTGTAAAAAAGTGCCTCGTATTTTCTGTTCTGAATGCCCCTTTGTCTAATCTTCATTTGTGACCCCTGGTCCTTGTTTCTTTTTTCAGGTCGAAAAAGTACCTTGGGTTAACATTGTCAATACCTTTTAGAATTTTGAATGCTTGAATCAGGTCGCCATGTTGTCTTCTTTGTTCAAGACTGAATAGATTCAATTCTTTTAGCCTGTCTGCATATGACATGCCTTTTAAACCCAGAATAATTCTGGTTGCTCTTCTTTGCACTCTTTCTAGAGCAGCAATATTCTTTTTGTAGCGAGGTGACCAGGACTGAACACAGTATTCAACTCCCAGCTCTTTTCATAGATTCCTTCTTCAATTTCAGTGTCTCCCATATGATATTTATAATGTACATTTTTATTGCCTGTGTGCAGTACCTTAAACTCTATTAAATGTCATTTGCCATGTGTCTGCCCAGTTCTGAATCTTGTCTAGATCATTTTGAATTAACTTTGCTGCTGCAACAATGTTTGCCACTCCTCCTATTTTTGTGTCATCTGCAAATTTAACAAATTTGCTTACTATACCAGAATCCAAGTCATTAATGTAGATTAGGAATAGCAGAGGACCTAATGCTGATCCCTGTGATATTCCACTGGTTACCGTGCTCCATTTTGAAGTTTCTCCTCTAATCAGTACTTTCTGTTTTCAATATGTTAACCACTCCCTAATCCATGTACATGCATTTCCTTGAATCCCTACTGCATTCAGTTTGATAATTAATCTTTTATGTGGGACTTTGTCAAAAGCTTTCTAGAAATCTAAATAAACCATGTCATATGCTTTGCAATTATCCATTATCGTTGTTGCATCCTCAAAAAAATCAAGCAGGTTAGTTAGACACGATCTCTCTTTTCTAAAACCACATTGACTGTCATCCAGGATACTGTTACCATATAGGTAATTTTCCATTGTGGATCTTATTATAGTTTCCATAAGTTTGCATATAATAGAAGTCAGGCGTATTGGTCTGTAGTTACCTGATTCGGTTTTGTTTTCCTTTTTGTGGATCGGTATTACGTTTGCAATTTTGAGGTCTGTCGGTAGAGACCCTGTGTCAAAGACTGTTGCATGATCTTAGTTAGCAGTTTGTAAATAACTTCTTTCATTTCTTTGAGTACTACTGAGAGGATTTCATCCGGACCAGGGGATTTGTTTATTTTAAGAGCTCCTAGTCCCTTTAACAGTTTTGCCTTGGTTATGCTAAAGTTATTTAAAACTGGGTAGGAACTGGTTGACATGGGGGCATGTTGTCCGTATCCTCCTTTGTAAAAACTTGTGAAAAGTAATCATTTAATATATTTGCTATTTTTTTCTTCATCTATGCTTTTGCCATTTGTATCTCTTAGACATTTAACCTCCTCTTTGAGTGTTCTCTTGCTGTTGTAATATAGGAAAAAAAAACATTTTGGAATTGGTTTTAGCCACCTTAGCAATGTTCATTTCTATCTCTCTCTTGGCCTTTCTAACTTCCTTTTTGACTTGCGTTTGCAGTTCCGTGTACTCTTTCTGTGTACTTTGTTTTTGTCCCTGTTAAATGCTCTGTAAAGTGCCTTTTGTTCGCTGAATTTTTTTTTTTTTTTAATTGATCTATTAAACCATTTTGGCAATTTTGTTTTAGATTTAGATTTGTCTATTTTTGGGATGTAATTGTTTTGCCCTCTAGTACAATATTTTTTTTAAAAAAAAGCAGCCATCCTTTTTCTGCAGATGTTTTCTCTATTTTACTCCAATGTACTTCTGCTAGTCTCTGTTTCATACCTTGACAGTTTGACTTTCTAAAATTGTAAACCTTAGGTTTAGTCATCACTTTTTTGGTTCTAAAAATCACTTCAAATGAGACCATGTTGTGGTCTGAGTTTGCCAGTGGTTCTCTGACCTCTGTTTTAGTTATTCTGTCTTTGTTATTTGAAAAGACTAAATCAAGGAATGCCTCCCCTCTAGTTGGTGCCTTGACCAATTGCATTAGGAAGCAGTCATTTTATATGGGGAAAGTTGAAATCCCCCAAAGTATGGTTTCTCCTTTGCTACACGCATTTCTAATGTCTTTGTATAACAGATTATTTTGTTCGTCATCTGAACCTGACAGTCTATAGCACGCTCCTATTATTGCCCCTAGAATTTTTGTCTGTTATTCTGACCCATATTGATTCGGCTTTGTTTTTCAGATTTAACACCTGGGCTTCAAGACTGTTTCTTATGTATAAAGCTACCCCTCCACCTCTTCTGTCCTGCCTGTCTTTCCTATACAGTGTATACCCACAAATATAATATTTGTCCCCATCACTCTCAAACAACCAAGTTTCTGTAACACCTATCATAGTTACTTGTCAGTGCAGTAGCTTCAAGTTCTAACATTTTGTTTCTGATAATTCTAGCATTTAGATAAATACATTTAATGCCTGTCTTACCTGAGTTGTTTCCCTTGTTTTGATGTGGTCTCCTTTCTGTTTTTGTATTGATTTCTCTCCCCTTCCTTTCTAGTTGAAATGCTTCTGAACCTGCTTGAGGATCTTTTCTCCAAGTAGATTGGTTCCCTTTTTATTTATGTGCAGTCCCTCCGCCTATATAGACAGTCCTTGTTGTAGAATGTGGTCCAATGATCAAGATAGGTGAAGCCTTCCTGTGTGCACCACGTCTAAGCCATGCATTTAGATTAATTATTTCATTAAATTATTTCAATTTTAATTATAAAAGTAAAGCTATTTTGAGCAAATCTAAACAGTAACATGACAAATTAAACATTTAGGAATTAGCATAATTCCCTACAGTGAGGTAAAGCAGGTACAAAATGCATCATGCAGGAAGTACGTTCTATAGTACCTAGACAAGCTGTACAGAATGTCCCTCCTCCAGCTATCCCAAAGGGCTGACTCCAAAACTAGATGACTGCTCTCAAGCAAAACATTTTATATTTTTAACATTTAATGGAATTCCGAACACCCAAATTCATCGACTATTGAAATGCCAAACTAAATTGTAGAATAATATTTCTGGACATAGTTATTTGTGTAACAAAAACATTCACTTTCTGTCTCTTTCAAATGTGACAGATGCTGACGATACCGTATAAAACACTGCTTGCTGTAAAACATGTCTCCTACAGAAGTGGACATATTGCTCATTAATGAATTATTAAAAGCCAGTATTTGGTATACATAAACAAATGAAGGGGCTGCATGCTGTAACGCTGCTCCATGCTATATCAGCAGCAACAGCCAGCACCTCTACACCGATAAGACAGACTCATATTTGCCTGCAATCACAGTGACAGGTTCAAATTATTTCTTTAACAGCATTTGAAATGCTAATCATCCAGTGAACTGTGACCATATGTTTCTCTGACACCTGTAATTGTCTGCTTTCGGGAAAAACTGCCAATGGGGAAGGTTGAAATTTTACAGTAATGTTCAACTATACTGGGCTCCTTTGGGGAATCACCCCAGCAGACACCTTGTATAATGAAAATGAAAGCACATGAAATAGCCTGCATAGGCAACGACTTCGATGAAGTCAGGGACCAGATCGGATTCCATCAGTTCGGCTGTGTATTTACCTACTGACGTAATGAAATAAAGAATTCAAACAGACGGTGCATCTGGGAATGGTTAGCCTCAATCAATCAATCACGTTATGAAATCAAAGTCCGATCATTTATATCAGCTGCCACGTACTTGGGTTTCAATTGTACGAGCTCTGGTTAATGCGTTCATTCCGATCGCATGACAGATTGGAGTTTGCTTCAGGCAATGATTATTAGATGATCTGCGTCACAAAAAAGAAAACTTTCAGCTATCTGCTATTATTATGGTACCAGCATCTCTGTCAACACTACTGCTTCTGATAAAGACAGCAGCTAATGCATGAAACAAAAAAAGAAAATTGTTTTGTTAGCGACAGCCACTTTCAATGAAATGTGATGCTTACAGTCTCTTGACTGTCTCAACTGCTCTTAACACCCAAGCCACTAACACTGGGATTTCAGGCTGTTCTTCCTTTTGACCTTATCATAAAAATGTTCTTATTCCACAAAGTTCAGTTTATGTGGCATATTACTTCAGTGCAAGTGATTAACAATAATAAAGACTTAGAGAACCACATTTAATTTCCCGATGAGTTTCATGAAAGTGCATTTTTTGGATTGCATACAATTTTGGACTGCTGTTATACACTATGTTAATAGCATGACCTCACAATCTCTGTATATATATATATATATATATATATATATATATATATATATATATATATATATATATATATATATACAGTACCTTGCAAAAGTATTCAGACCCCTGACCAATTATCTCATATTACTGAATTACAAATGATACATTGAAATTTCATTCTGTTCGATATTTTATTTTAAAACACTTAAACTCAAAATCAATTATTGTAAGGTGACATTGGTTTCATGTTGGGAAATATTTTTAAGAAAAATAAAAAACTGAAATATCTTGCTTGCATAAGTATTCAACCCCCACACATTAATATTTGGTAGAGCCACCTTTCGCTGCAATAACAGCTTTAAGTCTTTTGGGGTAAGTATGTACCAGCTTTGCACACAGTGTCAGAGTGATTTTGGCCCATTCTTCTTGGCAGATTTGCTCCAGGTTGTTCAGGTTGGTTGGACGATGCTTCTGGACTGCAATTTTCAAATAGTGCCACAGATTCTCAATGGGATTGAGATCAGGACTTTGACTGGGCCACTGTAGGACATTCACCTTTTTGTTCTTGAGCCACTCCAATGTTGCTTTGGCCTTGTGCTTGGGATCATTGTCCTGCTGAAAGGTGAATTTCCTCCCAAGCTTCAGTTTTTTAGCGGACTGAAGCAGATTCTCTTGCAGTATTTTCCTGTATTTTGCTCCATCCATTCTTCCTTCAATTGTAACAAGATGCCCAGTCCCTGCTGATGAGAAGCATCCCCACAGCATGATGCTGCCATCACCATACTTCACTGTAGGGATGGTGTGTCTTGAGGCATGGGCAGTGTTAGGTTTGCGCCACATATAGCGCTTTGAGTTTTGGCCAAAAAGCTCTATCTTGGTCTCATCTGACCACAAAACCTTTTCCCACATCGCAGCTGGGTCACTCTCATGCTTTCTGGCAAACTCCAGACGTGCTTTCAGATGGTACTTTTTGAGTAACGGCTTCTTTCTTGCCACCCTCCCATACAGGCCAGTGTTATGCAGAGCTCTTGATATGGTTGACTGGTGCACCATTACTCCACTCCCAGCCACTGAACTCTGTAGCTCCTTCAAAGTGATTGTTGGCCTCTCTGTGGCTTCTCTCACAAGCCTCCTTCTTGTTTGAGCACTGAGTTTTGGGGGACGGCCTTTTCTTGGCAGTGCCTGGGTGGTGTGATGCAGCTTCCACTTCCTGATTATTGATCCAACTGTGCTCACTGGGATATCCAAACACTTGGATATTATTTTGTACCCTTTCCCTAATCTATGCATTTGTATTACTTTATCTCTAACTTCTGTAGAATGCTCTTTGGTCTTCATTTTCCTTTAGATTCACAGCCTTACCAATGATCCTTCAACAGTGGGGTTTTTATCCAGAAAATGTGACAGAAACTTTAATGGTTCACAAGTGGAGGCCAATGGTAAGGTAATTGTGTCCTCGTTAGGGCAATTTCTTTCATCGGTGCAAACTGGGAGCTTGCACAGCACAGGGGTTGAATACTTATGCAAGCAAGATATTTCAGTTTTTTATTTTTCTTAAAAATATTTCCCAACATAAAACCAATGTCACCTTACAATAATTGATTCTGAGTTTCAGTGTTTAAAAATAAAATATCAAACAGAACGAAATTTCAATGTACCATTTGTAATTCAGTAATATGAGAGAATTGGTCAGGGGTCTGAATACTTTTGCAAGGCACTGTGTGTATATATATATATATATATATATATATATATATATATATATATATATATATATATATATATATAGGTTAAAACCTCATCACATGACCAAAAATAGATCCAACTATTTGTTTACGGTCAATAGCTTTAATTTGTTAACTTTTTTTCTTTTCTTTTACAAACTCCTTTAAATTATGTCATCACGCTGACCCTCCTTCCTCTCTTTACACAACAAAGAAAAATGTCTGACCCGGATTTGGACCTCCTGGACAGCGACTTTGTGACATAACAGAAAATGAATTACAAAATATACCACAAAACAAAGATGCTGCAAACACTAAAATCATCATAAAAACATCACTTTCAGTGTTTTCTGACTCAAAAAATTCAAACATATCCAACCTCGACAATATAAATAAATACAACCATAACAAACTCAAGGACTTCTCTGAGAATGCTATGCTGCAGTGCGGCTTCGGGCATTATAGTATATATATATAGATAGATAGATAGATAGATAGATAGATAGATAGATAGATAGATAGATAGATAGATAGATAGATAGTTAACATAGACATTCATTTTGAATTAGAATTAAAAAGCATATTTTTTAAAAAACAACTAAAGCACTGATCTGAGTTGATTTATTTGACTAGTTTTTCTCCAAATTACCTCCACCTTCAAGATGGTTATTCCAACAGCTAATTAGTGATTGAGCTGTTGTTTCCCTGAGCCCCATCAGCTCTGGGTCCAGTGTTAAATTCCTATGAATTACATTGTGGTATTTAATAGAAATGTGTTAGGATTACTAGCCACTACATCAATTACATTTTTTTGTTTTGTTTTGTTGTTGTTGTTTTGTTTTAAAAAGTAATGCCCCAAGTTTTTTCACATAGATAATATAATATACAAATAAAATAAAAATAAAGACATATAACAGTAACAATTGGTATCCTGGTTTAAACACAGACTCTAGGCAGTCACCAATAAATAAAAAATGCCCTTGTAGAGTTTATGATTATTCTTTTATTGCATTCCTATAAGATACCTGATAACTTATACATTTCACAGTCCATCAATAACTATAAAACACACGATTCTTAAAGAAAACACATAAACTAAGGGGAAATGCATTTGTGTCAAATGGTTTGTAAACATGAAATAAAATGTAAAAAACACTCCGAAAAAAAAAAAAAAATACCTGCTGATCCTTAACAGGAATTACAGTGCCAACATACTCTTTGCTGTGTCTTCAAAACTAGTTCTTGTCTTTTTACGACAAACACATTTTCGTAAACCTATTTCAAACAGAATAATCCACAAGTAAACCAGCTGCATTTGTTTCTAGAACTCTGGGCCACAGTCTACAATATATTGGTACTTAACTTTTTCTGTCATCTCAAGAGGCAACTCTGCCACTCACTCTAGACTGCTGTATGTTTTATTCAGAATCATGTCAACAAGGAATTAGTTGAAAAACCAGCACCATTGATTCACCTGACTTGCAGTCACTGCTTTCGTCAGCAACACTGGAGATTCGGGGCAGGGGCTGACATCGACTGTTCAATAGTATACAAAGCCGTGCTTCATAGAACACATTACTTTCTTTCACAGTAAATCAGGAGCTCAGAATTGTTTTAGAAATGAGTTCTTAAGACTACATCATAGCAGTGTACTGTAGACCACAGTAACAAAAAGTTACTGATTAATCCAAATGTGGGTTGTACTGCATGAAACAACAGAGCAGAATAGTAGGTAACTGAATAATTAGTTTTGTATGAACTCCAGCCTCAATCCTAACCTAAACCCATTATTAAAAGTTATTACTGTGTAACAGAGAAGATTACTGGTAACCTCATTAATTATTATGTAATTGTCGCCTGCTCATAATATAAAGTGTGATGGAGTGTCTTTCTGTAGTGTTAATGTTCTGTGTGTCTTTCTCTTTAAAAAAAAAAAAAAAAAAAAAAAAAAAAAAAAAAAAACATTCCCTTTACTAAAAAAGATAAAAAAACAAAAAACAAAACAACAATGTATAAAATGATGTGTACCACAGAATTGACTGATAAATCAATAACTGTCAGCTCATAGGTCTTTATCTGTCTTCATTAAAAATTGAATTTGATTGGAGTCCAGAACCTCTACACCCAAAACACCACAAAAACAGTTCACGAATTTAGAAAAAAGCCAGGTCGCCAGCCAATATAGCCATATATATATATATATATATATATATATATATATATATATATATATATATATATATATATATATATATATATAATGCGTATAGTTATTCAGAGGCATGTAAAGATAACACAATCAACCTTGCATGTCTCTTAAAGCTCAATTGTGAAGTCAAGAACTCTAGATGTTGCAATGGGTGAAGCATCATTATTTAAGGGTAAGTAGTAGGGTTGCCACCTATCCCTGGATCGTTACGGTTTTGAGAAAGATGTCCCGGGAATTCAATATGCCTTCCCAAGACAACAAATGCCAGTACCACAAATTGAGCACAAGTTAGGTCGATCAAGAGACAATATTACTGCAAGACGCACAATATGAATTGGTTGTCAATAATACAGCAGTAATATTATCAACGTTTCCTATTGGTTGAACAGAGGATTTGCAAAGATAGTTTAAACTCTTAACCCCCCCATCCATTTGGAGCCGCATTTTTTTTGTAGCTCAGGACGTGGCAAACCTAGTCAGTAGTTTCATATGTCATTTTAATTAATTAAAAATTATAACTGAATGTGCGAGCAACAGAAAGAAAGCAACTGTTGGTTGAATTTGAAGGTACTTACTTTTTAGGATGCTAAACGTTTTGAAACTGAGCATGACTATTAAAACTGCTCTCAACTTTAATAACGGGTACTGTTTTTACACTTATCTTTAATACTGTAAAGCAACTCAGGTCAAACTTGTTATTGTTCGTTTTAACACAATGAAGACATTGATAAAGACTTCTACTCAAACCGTTTATCAGTGACGTTTTTTTTAGTATCACTACATATTCAACCATTTACTGTTTCTACAGCTAAATAACAAACCTTCTAATAAAGGAACATTCTTCCATTAAAGTAATTATGATACCAAATAAGAACAAAAACAAAATAAAAACTAATGGCACAGAAAGAGAACACATGAAATACTGCAGTAAGGTTATTTAGATTCAGCAAAGTGGATCTGCACCGGTAAAAGCCCAGACTGGTGCCACTGAGTAGGATGACCATGCTGTAGCGAATGATAAAAGTAAAGGTCAGCACTGCAAAGCCACCCTGCAGCTGAAGAAGTTATTATTGATTGTTTTTACTTCTTTAAAGGTTATTCCAGGAAACAGCCGATACTGTGCTTCAGCTTGAAATTGTGCTGTTTAGGGGAAGAAATTTGTTTCTCACTGTCTTTCCCAAGGGTCTTTGCTAAAGCTTAGTTTAACTTAGCAAAAGATCATGCTGAATAATAATAATAATAATAATAATAAAAACAAAAGAACATATACCTGTTTTATTCAGCAAACACAGAGGTGGGTGCCGTCATGTAAAAAGGCAAATCTGAATTACTTGCCTGGCTTCGTCACGAGTCTAGAAATCATTACAGCAGATGCATCATTAATTGTTTTAAAAAAAGTGAGGTAAAGTCACCCACTGTGCGAGCACAAAAGAAAATCAATTTGAACAGATGGTGTTTACTTTATTACAGGTTCTGTTTAAATTAGTGTGGATTCACCTCAAATCATTTTTAATGTAGTAGCTCTATCGGAAAGTAGGAGGCAAGGCTAATAATTCATTGGCTGTGACGGGGCAATACACACAAAAAAATAATCTGGGGCACTTGTTTTTATGGTCTTTAGTTATGTAGGACAGCATGCTATACACAGGAGCAAAGGGGATTTGAAATTTGGCATGATGGCATATTTATGCTGGAGAAATGCATTTAGGAAAATCGTTTTTCATATTTTTAAATTTTTTTTTTAAAAAAAACCTTTGCTTCCTAAAATAAACCTGCATTTGTACAGACTGTGTTGTAAAAATGATACTACTGCATAAACATACTGCATCTTTTTTCCTCTTTAAAAAAAATAAAAAAGAAATGTATTCCTGTTTTCTCCCCAATTTGAAATTCACCTCAATGCTGTAACTATATATAATCGGCCTAGGAGGATTGAAGATCAACTGTCTGTTCCCGCTGTCTCACCAAATACCTCTTTTCAACCAGCAAGTCTAAGTGGGTGTAATCATGCTACTGATCCTTGGAGGACAGAGATCTCCACCTGGCCGATTTCCGTTCTCACCAGCACGGGTTGTTGTGGGGTTCTGCGGCAAACCAAACCCCAGTTTATTTTCCTTTCCTAGTCTGCGACGAGTAAAACAAAGCTAGCTGTAAGCACCCAGCCAGCCAAGATCTAGAAGTCAGCGTGACCAGGATTCGAACAGGCAAGCTCACAGTCATAAGACTCATCCTGCATGTTTTTTTCTTTCTAGGTATTAGTCACGACCATCACACAAAAGAACAGTGAAAGCTAAGGCTCTGATATTAGTCATACCTGAAACTTTAAAACAATTTAAATAATACTAATACTACAACGCTGTGAATAAAGACTTCAATTAATTTTTTGCAAACAAAATACGTCCATAAATCTTTTTTGGCACTTTCTTCAACTAAAGAGGTCTCAAATGTGTAGTTTTTCGAAGCACATGTTATAGAAAACATGCATTTTCATTTTAAAATACATCAAGTACAACACTATGGGGGACATGTATCAAGATCGACTGATGCAGCGCTAAATTGGCGGAGTGTAAAGTAGTGCTCTGCCGCGGCACAATTTTTACCCCATTCCGAATGTATTCTGAAGCCCTCAAAAATTAGCTAAATGGGCTACCTCAATTGTACAATAGGTAGGCCATTTGGAGAGGCATGTTGACCCGTGTTGACAAAGTGTATTGACTTTTTATTATTATATTATTATTCGACGGATAAAACCAAATATACATAATGAAAAGGATATAATGAAACAAGTTTATTATACGACCAATATAAACAATGGTACATAATGAAATAGCCAGTATAGAGCTATAATTTCAAACTCATTCTCAGTACTCTCCCTCTGTTCCTGGGTTGTTCAGGAAGGTTAGGAGCCTGTACTCTCCATCGTAAGAAATGCCACTGAAACTTCACGATATCTTGAAATTCGTGGAAATAGTGTACTTGACTGCCTACCTTGAAAAATATGCATTTTACTTTCCTTACAGTTATTTTACATTGATGTAATCTTCAACCACTATTAACTTTTATCAAGTAGAAGCAGTGGTACATTAGTTGTACACACGGTCTGGCTCAATGCCATGCATTTGGTTACTACGGCAACAGGGTCAAACAAATACCGGCTTTATGATTGATGAATTCTTCATACTGTATGATGACATTTCTACATAGTACTACAGTGTGTATAAAGAAAAACACAAAAGCTTTGGTTTTGTTATTTCATGTTTGCATACAGTTTCTCCTGTGCTTAATATCTTGGGATTAGAGGAAGCAAAATAGGCTAGAAATTACAGTCATTTAATTGAGGTGTCAACATAAGTATTAAAGGTTTACAAAATTTGAAAATGTTGCTGAATTTGTCATTCAAAAAAATAATTTTTGTCTGCTTGTTGCTTTTTTTTGCAGCCAACACAGACCATTTTAAGCGTCTTGTTTCCAGCAGAAGTTTGTTACATTTTAAAACACTGTTTCAATAGTGAATCGTGTTACAATGTACATTTTTGACTAAATGTTAAAATGTTTCAGCCTTGGTTTTTGGGTAATCTTCTTGATGAACTATCTATGATAACACATTTTAGGCACCCTGCATCAGCAGAATATAATGTCAATAGATTTTTAATTTTTTTTTTTTTTTTTTAAATGTCAGTTTTGTGACACTCCATGAAATTCTATGTTTTTTTTTTTACTGTCATTCGTGAATTTCTTTAAAAAATACAATGAATTTTCTGGCCCCCTATATGACTGCTCCCATAATGCTCTTTC
Source organism: Polyodon spathula (assembly GCF_017654505.1). NCBI lineage: Eukaryota > Metazoa > Chordata > Actinopteri > Acipenseriformes > Polyodontidae > Polyodon > Polyodon spathula. Next base: position 11,515,342 of record NC_054555.1, read on the forward strand.
CTGTCAGCTGCTTTCTGACTTTTTCATGGTGCTCAAGTAAGAGCAATTTAAAAATCGGTCTTATTTGTGGACTCTTTTTAGGGCTGGTGCTGCTCTTCTGCCACTTCATAAATCTCATTTTAACATCAGACTTAAATGCCGAATAAGCCCCACCTGCAAATTCCCATGCATATAATTAAGACGTGACAAACCTTAAAAATAGTTTTTAGTTTTAAGGCCGGTGTAAACTCTGCGCTATGGCCTTCACCCTTTGCGGTTCTATGTAGGACCAGGTCCGACATTACAATTTTTCCTTTCCAGAAAGACATCAAGCACAGGTCACTAGTCATTTTTTCTCTGGAAAAAGCACAGAAAATATGAATGGCCGAGTGAGCCGATAGAAGCCAAGAGAAGATGAAAAAAAGGAGGTGGATCTGAACAATACACATAGTCCCTTCACCAGAGACTTAACAAGGACATAAACAAACACGATAGCTGCTTCCGCATCCAGCGCTCAAAGAATATCACAGACATTTGCCAAGCTCTTTGAGATGTTATAGTAATAACATAATGACTTGGATAGCATTATTGAGGAATTTGGTGATAAAACGAGTGATCAGAAGATGATATCGGTATGCACGTCTATAAAGAGGTATGTGAAAAATACAGCAAACAAGGATTGTTAATTTTACCCTAGCAGTGTATTCAGGGTAAAAGCATCTTATTGGTAGAACTCACCTCAGTTAATAGGAGCAGCAGCTGATTGGGTATTGACAGGAAAGAAGCCAGTGAAGGGGTGGGGACAATTAGCCCTCCAAGTAAAATGACCCAAGAAGTGCAAGACAGGCTAAAAGCATGGCTTGAAAACACAAATGTATTTAAACTAGTGTAGTACCAGATGACAGCTCTTAAAATAAAAAAAAAAATATGTGTTCCTTTTGAAGGCTGCACTTTTGTGACTTGAAGGAATGGATGTGTATGGTGGAAAAAAAACAAAAAACAAAAAAACAAATATATATATATATATATATATATATATATATATATATATATATATATATATATATATATATATATATATACACACACACACACACACACACACACACACACACACACACACACACACACACAGAACTACTTTGTTAGCTATTATTCCTTTAAAAACAAGATACCAGTAGTGCTGATATTTTTTTGGAATATAATATAAACTGTGGAAATCTATTCTATTCCATTTAATTGACATTGTAAAATAACATTAAATGACATTTGGCCATTAAAAAAATAAAGACAAAGTTACTGTAAAACAGTAATGGGCCTTGTCAAACATCTGTATATAACATCTGTATGCACATATTTATTTATGTTATCTTGGTTCTATTAAGTTGAAATCTTAGTAGGGAACTTTAGAAATACAGCACTATCACAATCACTTTAACTACTTATCAGGTATATTGTTTCAAATACCATTGAAAGCTATACCATTGTATAGATTTTAATTGAAAACCAGAATCTAAACAAACACTGCTACTGGCAATACAGCTTAAAAGTTCAGACTGCAACAATGACACATTAACATGAGTCGGCATGCTGGAATGCTACAATATGTGGTTGTGGATGGCCCAGTTATATGTTAATACATCTTATGCCTGTCATAAATGACTGTATGAATGGTGCAGTGTTTATGAAGAAGGTGATGGGTATGGGGGCATTGTGTCGAGCTGTGTCAAGATATAACAAACAAGCTGCTTATGGAGCACTCCAATATCAAGGGTCAGTATGCTAACAAGCATGTTTTTATTGCAAGACATTATTATGGCTGTAATGATCCGTTTGGGATCGACTGAGACCATAATTCAAGATCGTTTCAGAGACACATTTTTAAGACTCTCTCAGAAGCAAGTGCTTGTAGATAAGAAGAACGCATGCTTAACTTTAACAACAATTCATACAACCTAGCTGTGCTTTCTAGTCCAGATCGCCTCCACCTTTGACTACTGTTTAATTCTGTTGGGATCATCATGTCCATTTTCACATTCAGCACAAGGATTTTCAGTTCAAATCTGTAATGGGTTTCTTTTGTAAACCGCTTTTTGCTCTTGTTTTTTGGACAGACAGTAGTTTTTCTCTTTCTTTGGCTGAGAGCATTGGGGGATAATTGGGTGGAAAAATGAGAGTTGCACACCTGGAATCAGCATTTTCTTTTTTAGGAAATGTTTCTGAAACAACCCTCATTTATTCCGAATGTATTAACCATGACAACATATGCCATCTTCTCCTGCCATGAACTACTGGCTGTCGCCCAAAGAAATAAAAATTTCAACCTGGGGTGAAGGTTATTTGCTGTATGTCTTTGTTGCATCAGTTTATCCGACTAGTTAAAATAAATGAATTTCCAAAACACTTGGAGCTATTGGCATGCATTATGAGCAGCTGCCAGGTTCATGTAACTCTGCAATGGAGAGACATTTGGCCATATCTGGATGAAACTGGTTTAGGGAGTGACATTGATTAAAGGAACCTTTATTGACAGTTTTTTTTTTTTTTAACAAATAAGCAATAATAATAGAAAGAGTCTATACAAGCCTACCTTGCTAAGAAAAAGGGGATGGAAAGCCAACTAAACTGGTTCACAATATCAGAATCTTATAGCTTGGCTAATATTGAAAAAACACAACAGATACAGTCTGTCCCGGTACAGTGCTGTGTTTACAGTACCCCATTGAGACCCTGGACTTTTGGGATTGAACTGTCTGATCCAAACAAACTCATTGTGTGACTCTGGGGAAGAAAACCCCTTTCCTATAATGTTACCTCAAAATAGTTTTCCTTGGAATGACTTTGACACCAATCGTAAGAATATCTGTCATAACAGAACAATGTATGATATTGAGAATGCCCATATATCACATCACGAGAACCAGACTGCAAGATTTATAGGCAGCATAGACGGAGTACCCTTTAAAAAGTTTTCAGCAGCAAAAGCACATCCAAGTTTCACAAAGCATAGTGAAAGCATGGTAAAGCAAAGCTAAGGATTGGCAAAGCAGCAAAGGCAAGCAGTGGTAAAGCATATGAAATACTGTAACGTGGTAAACTATGGTAAATGCATAGTATAACCATGGGAAAAGCATGGAGTAACTGCAAAATGACTTAACACCAAGTGTCTGGATCTGCTTCTAAGAAGATTATCATTGTGGCTAACATTACCTTTTGTGGAAGTCAATTTATGGAGGCGTTGCTCCAAGAATTCCTTTGAAAATAAATGCAAACCCCAAAAAGCAATTTGTGACAAATGAATATGGTGTGTATTACTTGGTATTCAATTCAAAATTCAAACTTGAACGGGGGCAGACATTATGCAGTTAATGTTATAATTGTTTAACACTAATCAAGCAGGCAAGAACCATGGAGAAAACGAGACCTCGTTGTGCCTGCTCGTCTGGGATGTGAATTGGAGATGTGTTGAGTCCTGAGATCTTGAATGCAGAGTGCCAGGAGATGGGGGAGTTAGTGATGGAGCTAGTTATTGGTGATGGGCTCAGTGGGTTTAGAGGGAAATGTGACTATCATGCAGATAATTGCAGAGAACCGCCAAGCAGTGGAGTTAATTGTCGGGCAACAACACTAAAGTTGCTACTGCTCTCCTGACAGCCGCCAGTGTGAAGACATTCTCTCCCATTTAGTTAGTAACAGTGCATAAGTCACAGGACATAGCAAACACTTAAATTAATTTTCCTTCTTTGTTTTCACAAGAAATAATGATAACTACTTAATTAAGAATCATTATACTTTATAAATAAGCTTGAAAATGTGTTCATTATTACAGTCTTGATTAGAACAAAAACATATCAGTAACATTTACCACTGACCCAGATTACAAAACCATCAAAGACAGGTGTGGTAAGGAATAGAATACTATTTTTCTTCACAACTGGATGAGCAGTTTTAAAGATATAGCTAAAAATATATCAGCTCTATCCTTGTCGTCAGAGAAATTCCTCCCCTGAGGAAATAAATATTGAAATTGCAATGTGTTACTAGGCCTTGGATGATAAAAAAGACCCCAAGACACCCACTCCACTAGCTATTTTGTACAGGAATGTACCATTACACTGGATTTCTTCCTTTTCATCCCTGTATTACTATTAAAGCATGCTCATCGTAATGACGTCTAGCACTTCCAGCAAAACAGCTTTCAATAAAAAGATCTCCATTGTCACTGAATTATATTTGCCATGAGCATTTGGTATATTCATAAAACAGGGGTGGCCACATCCATTTGAACTGATCACCCCACTTTTAATGGGCATCAGGATTTTTACTGGGCTGTACTGTATATTAAGCATCATTATTTAATACGAATGCAAGCCAGCTCAATGAAAATGCAAGAAACACAGACTTTGCTTCAAGCTGATTTTGAAGTGACTTAGATAAAGCAACATCAATAAGAGTTATTAATGAGAGGGGCCTTACCAGATCTCCACAAACAGAAACACATACTATACTGCTATCATCTTCTAACCTTCTTTTCAGTGATCAAAGACTGCAGACTGGCTGCTTTAAAGTCAATAGTGATGACCTTTATTGTACTAATAAACATGCATATGTTGCAGATCGTGAACATAATCTTGTCATACAGTTAGCCAACAAAATGTATTGGGTTACAGGTATGAAAATAAGACTCCCATCGCATAGCAGCTTGATCCATTCCTGCTTTTACTGAACTTGTTACCTATACAACAAAACATGGAATGGGTGTAACTGCTTGCGACGGCCAGCTCAAACGGCTTGCTTGGGTTCTTTTTCCCTTCTAAAAATCACGAGCGACACACAGGATTGAAAGAAAAATAGCACTGATGCGCACTTTTAATTACAAAAACAAACAAGACAAAACAAACACCTAACTCCTTCAGAGCACTGACTAAACATTCGTTGCAAGTTCCTAACTAGCTCGCAGGACGGATAGGCTGTTTACCTGCCACAAACAACGACACAAGTTTCACACAATACCTTTCTCAAAAACAAATGCTCTCTCTCGCTCGCTCGCTCGCGCTCGCTCTCTCACTCACTCACTCACTCACTCACTCACTCACTCACAGACAGACAGACAGACAGACAGACAGACAGACAGACAGACAGACAGAGTCAGGCTCCTCACTCAGCAGCAGCCCTGAGCAGACTGGCTGTTCTCTCTTAAATACCCTGCACCTGGCTCTAATTTACAATTACCACCAGGTGCAGGGGATAACTAAACAATAAAACAATTAAACAATTAAACAATTAAAACCCTTAGCCCATTCACCCAAACCTGCATTCTCACATGTTTTTTAGCAGGGAGGATTTTAACCCCCTCCCTGCTATCTCACACTGCTATACATCCCTAGGTTAGGATAAAACATTTTTATATTTGATTATCATAGAAAAATATGTTTAATATACAATTTTTTTTTATTTTTTTTTTTTTTTTACAATAGTTTAAAAACCTTCTGAGGTCTGAAATTTAACAACTGTCTACTATATAATATATATATATATATATATATATATATATATATATATATATATATATATATATATATATATATATATATATATATATATATATCACACATCCTAGGACATAAATTTAAAGAGAAAGTGTGCGCATAACATTTTATTTAAAGGTTTATAAGCTGATGAAATAATTCCATAAATATTATCAGCTGTGCACTTCCAATTGATAAATGTATTTATTTCATTAGTTTAAGCCATTTGAAAAACAGAAATATGATTTTCATGAAGCAAATTAGGGAAAAAAAACAAAGAACAAAAAAACAAAAACCTTTCAAAGCACAGACTGGCAGTTCAAAAGTGCATATGCAAAATAAACTGTGTTTATCTTCTCACTACCCAGAACATTATCATGCAAATCATTAAGGTCAATGAACAACAAAAAAGCACATTAACTTTGCTTCCGTGTCTAATGACTTTGTTCTACGGAGCATAAAAGTGGTGTCATTTTTTAGTTACCCATCAGATGGATTAGCAGTTTAGTTTTTTTGAAAGTAGTAAAAATAAACAAGCCAAACGTTGTCAAAACATTTCTGATCAATAATGTGCTTACATTCAAAGCCTGCATCCCTACTAATATCTACAGAGTAATTTGACCTCGACCAAGACCAAGAAATGAAGTTTGAATAGTTTGTGTCCAGTTCATTTCATGGACTGATCAGCTTTTAATCATTAAAACTGTGCTGGTAGTGATAGTTGGGAGTGTGTGTGATGGCATTGTATATGGAGGTTTTGGGATCTGCAAGCCTGAAAAGGTATGCTGTGTATAAGCTGGACGAGCAGAATTTCTGGGCAAATTAGTTGCATTTCTTAACTTAGCTGTAATACTTAATGTTTGACTGTGGATCTGTTGTTTGCGCCGCAGGTGTGTTGACAGTATATTTCCTTTACACAAAATGTTTATTTAAATTAATTGACCTGTTATCTAAAATTAGATTTTGACTATGTTATGAACATGGCCTAATTTCATATTGAAGATCTACCATGACTGTATAATGGTAAATGCTAGCTCAACTCTCATCCAGGCAGTCTGCAAAGATCTGTGAGGTTTATATTAAACTGGGACAGTTAGAATTACTGGAAATCATTTTCAATAAAACTACAAATACAATTGGCATGATTTATAAAACACACATGTTTTATAAAAGTTTGTGTGTTCCAGACCTCATTAAAAATTCCCTAAGTCTGTAGTATCTTTATCTACCCAGAATGATTTTTCACACAGCAGATCAGTCTCTTTAACTTTAATAATAAACATGTTTCAACTCTAAGCAGTTAACAGTATGGATTGGCCCGACATCTGTCTCCATGACTGTTTTGCCTCCCATCAGAATTACTGATCCAAGCCCCTCCCTTCTGGGAGGTCATAATGCAAGATAACACCCCCTTTTGAGTAAGGAATTCAGCAGCACTAAAATCTGACAAGGCAGCAAACTGAGGGATGAGTTCAAGACTGCAGTATACTGGATTTATGATTGATGTATTGATATATTGATATATATATATATATACACACACACACACACACACACACACACACACAGTATATATATATATAGCTTCACATTTTTTATAAATTCATTGTTTTGGATATATGTGCACACAGTATTCCTTTGTAGAGATGTGGAATTCTGAATTGTAATTCTGATGACAATTTGCACCAGTCTTGGAGTCAATGATTTTCAATGTCTTATAGCGGATGCATTTGTCATTGAATTTATTAAGTTTATTTTAGCTTTTCTAAATAAAAAAAAACTAGAAACTAATGCAGGGTAGAAAGATAGTCAATGACTTTAATAAAAAAAATAAAATTAAAAACCCCACTTGTTCCTCAATTAACAGTAATGGATTTGTAATATTACAGACGACACAGGAGTCACTGAAGACAGAACCTATATATGTGTCACATTGTACGGAAGCCTGTGGTTAAAACATTATAGCAGTAATTTGTTTCTTCATGTTTAAATACTGTGCAAAGTAATATAAACATAAAAAGTTTGTGGAGAAGAGATGTTACATCCTTGCTTGATGCCTTCCAAGGACCCCACAGCCATCACACAAGCATCTTTGTCAATAAAGGCCTAAGAACTTACACCATATGCTATTTCTGATTCCCAATGTTACATCAAGTTTCTTAATGCAAAGAGCAATAGTTCAGGATACATTGACATGTGCAGTATGTTATGTTAGTATCCCCCACTATGTCAGTAAACACAAATGAGAGCAATCTGCATCATGAAAAAAGTAAATCACCATGACCCACATTTATTGTATCTACATGTGCAAATGTAAGTGGCACAAATAGACGAACAAACAGACAGGTTGCTCCATATATCCCCAGATTCTGATACTTTCAATAACTTTTGGTGAAGAAGCTTGCACAAAGGTTTGACTAAGCACACAAGAAAAGCTACACAGATAGTATAAGCCACAAACCTCAATAACCAAAGCCTTGAAAAAATTTAACAACTGAGCAGAATCCCTTGCTAACCTTGAGAAACATCACACCTGGGCATGTGTAAATATTTCCTTGGTAACCAAGCACCACTCCTGATTATTCCATAGATAAAGTAACACCAGAAGCATGACATACAGATCCTTCAGCATCCTCCATAAATTACTGATGTTTTACTAGAAACAGTCTTAAATGTGATCATGAGTCATAATTGGCCATTATGGAGAACAGGCTTCATTCCCAAATGACTACCAACCTCTCATTTCCACCCCTGAAGGAATGAGATGAGTAATCATTGAGGAATGATCATGCATCTCTCCAGAATGCTTCAAACACTTTGCAGTCACATGGAATCGGTGCATTATAGGTTTTCTTTGTACAAATGTTACCGAAAGTGAAATAAATATGATATTCTGTATATTGGTTATGACATATCAGAAATAATTAAGCATTAAGATTTATTTTTATGTGCAATTAGATTATTACAGCTTTCAAGTAACAAACCCCTCCCCTCTATAATGTATACTGCCCAGGCCCACCCAAAAAAGGCGCAAAATCTAAAACAATAAATTTTTTAAAAAATTTATATAAAATATACAAAAAACAAAAACAGACCGCATCACAAGCATCAATCTGTAAGTAATTGATGGTAATTGATAGTAATTTATCATTCATAATATAGGTGTGAATATACATGTCCATATATATGAAGTCTGTGTGTGTTTCTTCTTATGATCGTATGAAAGTATGTATAGGAAGCAAATTGTTTTGTGCGTTTCTCAATATCTATACACCCTTAAAACACCATCTTTCACTAAAAACGTATATGTTTTCTGTATATATTATAACAGGTTTAGATATTCCCACAAGTAGACTTGATTAAAACGTCAAAAACAGTATTCTCTATATCAATAAAAGTGTTCCCCATAACATTTATTTAAAAAAAAAATACAAAACAACCAAGCATTTTACCGTGAAAATAATAACTTAGTTAAACTTGAGCCTAGAATAATAACTTAGTTAAATTGAGCCTAGAATAAACGTTTATATTTGCTTATGACACAGTATGATATGACACAACATTTTTGAAAGGAAATAAACATTTGGCAAGTAGTGATTGTAACTCTGCATAAAAATAAATTATACTGACAAAATAATGTTTTTAAAATATTTATTTTTCCTAAAAACCACACTGCACATCCAAACACAGCGAGCGCTTTACTTTAAATAAAATGTATTTATAAAAAAAAAAACTTAAACATACATTTACACTTCGATAAATATGATGCCAAACGTCACATTTTTAAACAAAAAAAATAAGGTCTGCAATACCTGTTTTCGTTTCTTAAAAAAATACAAATGGCATCTGTAAAATCTTGGATAAACCTTGCCTTTCAGTTCTAAAATTCTTGCGTGCACAGAAAGGCTCAAAAAGGCAAACGCTAACTTATTTCACTGCTACCTTATTTTACTGCTAACTTATTTCCTGTGACACCGGCCTGGCAACACATGATGGCCTTACCAACTACTAGCAGGGCCATAGCAGGTGTCTCCAATTTGTTGTATTGCCATTGGAAACCTTTGATCTTCCACAACTTCCTGTAACAAAGAGATGGGGACCTAATTTATAAGGCAAGGAACAACCAAAATAAGAGGAAAGCCATTCTGGACTAGGGGTCTGTAAGAAAAAGCTATGAAGAAAGGGGTCAAAATAGTGAAGTAAAGATGACATGTGAGATGTCCATGCCCCCTGCCTTATGTCCTTTGAGGGATCTACATTCTGAGTGCTGGTATAAGGATTCAGAACACTGGAAATGAGCTGCTGCTTTGATTACTGAAATGCTAACTCTTTAAGAATAACATATAGCATGCCCTCAGATTGATGTTTTTTTTATTTTTATTTTCTTTGGTTTGTAATTTGGCAGATCAAAAGAAACACAATTTGGCAGGAGTCATCAATGGAATCTTCAGAAACAAGGTTGGATCCAAAATTTCACCCCATCTAATAATAAACTAATCCTTTTCACCACATAGATAGGGCATTCCTATGGGGGTTAGACCTAACACCATAGGCCTGTGATGTTTCTGCTCACTCAAGCTACAGTCCTGCAGAATTCCAGAGTGCTAACAGTAGCGCACTGGCAAGTCACTAGAGACCAACATCAAACAGATTTTTAAACAACCCAAGTAGCTTCACAGTCGTAATGGGGGTCTGAGAAGCTTTGCCAGGCACATTTCATTACATTTTCCTTCTTTTTTTTTTAAACTCTTCTTTTGGCAAAACTTTGTAACTCTTGACAGTTGCTGCGTTTGGTAGCATTCTGGTTGTGCAATAACATTCAGTACTTGAGGTACTTTAGCCAACTCACTAAAGGTCCACGCCTACAAGACAAGTTTCCGTACTCGTGTAATATTCTCCAGACCTGCTGTATCACACTGTGTTCGCATACCTCCACAGACACGAGCATGGTGCACAGACCCCTGCCTTTTTGTCACATTATCTGGGACGTGACTCCATTTGCTGTAATTTTCAGGGTTGTGAGGCTGTTGTTACAACGGCACTTATTTTTCTTTTTTTAACCAGAAGTGTATGCCTGTCATTTTTAGCCATATGCATAAATAATCATGAGACTAGATAATGCATTACTTTCAAACTAGCATCCAATTAGCGATTTCTTTCAGGGACAGCTTAATGTCAGTTCTCCTTTGGATAAATATATATGTGTTAATCAATTGTATGTTGTTACTATTCAGGGCTTGCAAAATTTTGATAATGGTACTTGACCTTCTGGCAGTCCATTGTCAACATTTGGTTGTCCAAAAAAAGTGTCACGTTGCCCATAATTGGCCTATGGACTGTGATTTGTACAAAGTACACTGTACTCAATATAGGTACAGTATCCCAGGGTTCATACACTTTTTCAACATCAAAATTCCATACTTTTTCATCAGACTTCCATTTGTTTTTCCCAGACTTGTGCTTTAGTTAGTTTCTACTAGTTTTGTGAGAGTTATCCACATAGGTGGGCAGCTGCAGAGCATTATAGCTTTTTGATCCAGAGTAGAAGTTGCTCATGGTTTTCTAAAAGTATTTGTCAGAATCTGGAGGTACACATCTAGCAAGAGACAATGCAGGTATGCAAAAGAGAAGTAAGATACAATCTAAGAAATGTCCATTATCTGAACTAAGTTGCATTATTTACAAAAAACAATATACAAAGTTGTATACCACAAGTATACTTGTGCCAAAATAGGATAGAATAATGGTACCAGTATACTAAAAACAGACAATTCTGGCTCAAGTGTACTTGCAGTATATTACTTTTTTGTAAGGGATGATATTGGATTTTGATCCAAACTTCTTTATACCATCTGTTAAATGTTGAACACTATCGCTCCATAAGATCATACTAATATATAACTGTGACGGAGAGCGAATGAATCCGAATCAAAAATCTCCCTCTCGACCAGTGAGGGCACTGTACAACAGGAGCTGCGGGCTTCCTACTGAATGGTTGGGCAGTTCATCCTGGGGACAGTCGGGAGCCGGCCATTCAGGAAGAGGGAGGCGTTACGGTACCTGGAGTCATCGCCCTAGTACGGTGAGCGAAGTTTCAGTCATGAATTGGAGGAGACGTGATTGAACTAGCTATTGGAGGGGGCGGGGCTTAGGGTACTTTAGGGGGACGTGACGCCGTAATCGGCTCCTTTGTTGTGGTTAATGGGAGGAGACAAGGACGGAATCTTGAATGAAGTGTGGGTTCATTGAGGAGTATTGTGTTTGTTTTACCAGACGGCTGATACGAAGCTGGAGCTGCAGCAAGAAGCCCGGACCTGAACGCGCACGAGCACCAGCACTCAGAGCACTGCACCTGCACCAGAGCACCCAGTTTGGAGACGTGTTTTTGTGTTTATTGTTTCGGGACTGCAACCCCTTTGTTTTGTAGCTGGTAATACCCATTGCTGGGTAGAACCAGCTTTATTATTTTGGGTCCAGTTTTCACTGGCAATACCCATTGCTGGGTAGAGCCAGCTTTATTATTTGAAACCCGGTTTAAAAAGGGCATTAAAAGAAACCTGACCGGTAGACTTTGTGTTTGTCCTTTGTTGGAGCACCTCAACTCACCTATACACCGGAGCACTACAAACCACTTTGCCACAATAACATAGTGTGTTATTATATTACATGTTGTCAATGGATCTGGTTATGATTCACTTTAACAATGGTCAAATTAAATGTTTCCTATATTCCCACCGATTTTCAACTGTGTATTTCTTGATGCATGTGGTTGCATTTGTTATCCCTAATTTCAAACACTTAATTAGAAATTGCAAGGTAAATCAAAGAACAAACTAGCAGGGATGTCTTTCATCTAATGCCTTCTTCGGGTCACAGCTCAAGTTCTCTCCACCAGTTAAAAAAAAAAAAAAACAATATTGACATTACAGAAAAAACTCATCCTTCCTTTTCCCCTCACTTTAAATTTGCAGGAAGGGATATTATTTTGGATTGCACTGCAGCTGCACCTGGACACAGAACTGTATTACAAGTGACTAATATATCCTTGGCCCTCTTTTTTTAGTTAAATCAAACAAAATTGTCAGGCTAATCAAATGAAATTGTTCTTTGGTGGAAACTAAGAAATGCGACTGAGAAACCAGTGAAATAATATCTTCTGTGCCAACTCTGTGTTTCATGACACAGCAGGGGAGAGACTGAGGGGAGGGAAAGGGGTTTATAATGAGGTTCTCAATTTAATACAAAACTATGATTAAGTGGGATTGTTGCTGTTTATTATATATATATATATATATATATATATATATATATATATATATATATATATATACACACACACACTGTATAGCAATAATAAATATTGTTTTGTTATGTATTAACAAATGCATGTGCTAAGCAATATACAATCTAGTGATTTCTAGTGAAATTATATTTAACGCTATCATACATAATTTAATTCCTGTTGCTGAAAGCTTTCATCGAATGACCTTACTCATCTGATATCTGCCTGGGAGATAAAATAACTACCCATCTATTTGAAATTCCAGCTGCTGGTTATTTTGTTTCTAAACAGTAAAAAAAGGAAAGAAAAACAAAAAGTGCAAAAGCAGAGCCCTGAGTTGGCTGGGGGTTCCATTAAGTTGTGATTAGGGTTTTGTATATCGGGCTTGAACAGTTTTTATCGATTGACTTGGCAAGCAAAAATCATGCACCAGGTTCTACTTTTAAAGATCAGAAATAACCTTATGTTTCAGAAGCTTTAAAATCAGTACTATTACACATCTTTGTTAATATATTATATGATATTCCTTCCATAATGACAAAACACTCTAATTTTAGAAATAATGAACGAAACTAAACAAATTCAATGACAAATGTTTTAACTAGAAGTCTTTTTTTTTATCATTGGTCATTGAGTTCAAACATGATTTATTTAAAATTTTTTATCAGTATGATTTTGTCTCACATTGCCACAATGGATTTTATATATATGTGTGTGTGTGTGTGTGTGTGTTTAAATGTATTTAATATATGTAGCACACGGTAACACCTGTGGCACACTGTAACTGAGATAATACCAACAAAGGCAATATACCAGTGTCACAAAGACGGCTGGTAATAAACAAAGAGATAGAGTTTTGGGGAAGTTGAGCACTTCCTTGCGCTCAGCGGTTAATAAATAAACAGACAGTAAATAAAAAGGTTGTAACAAAAACAGCACACGGCAGGTGAGGCCAAAATAAACAGACAAACAAAATGGACTAACACTTAAACAAACGGTGGACTAACAGACAAACACAGTGAGTGAAAACAATGGTTATATATTTTACTTTGTTTAGTTTTCTCGTTTTTAATTGTCTCCTCTCCACACCCGTTCTCCACTCACCGAACACACAACCCTGAGTGCATGAAAACATGTTGCTTATGCAACTGTACCGAAACTCTATTGCTAATCAATCATTCAATTGGAGTCGCGGTACAACTGCACGTGAATTAATAAAGTGCAATTCCCAGTGCTCACATATTATTACATTTTACTTGCATATGAATTGCTGTGCAATCCTTGTGCCTAAATACAAATATACAATTTAAACACTCGTGTTACACAGACCCGTTTATATCCCATGTACCAATGACTATACACCAAGATTAACACATAACATACAACACAAAATACACACAGGGGCGGGGCACTTTGCCACAGCCAGGTAAGAAACAGATAAGTGAGCCTAGCTGTGTTATACAGTGGTTAAGAAATGTGGCTAAAGAGCGAGAGGTATTGGATTCATGCCTAACCTCCTTCTGTTCCAGTTGATTTTGGTTAGTTATTATTATTATTATTATTATATTATTATTATTATTATTATTATTATTATTATTATTATCCATCCATTATCATTAACCGCTTAATCCTTTAGGGTCGCGGTGAGCCGGAGCCTAACCTAGCAGACACAGGGCGCAAGGCAGGACTACACCCCGGATGGGACACCAGTCCATTGCAGGGCACCACACACACACAAACACTCACACAGAGGGCAATTTAGAATGACCAATCAACCTGAACAGCATGTCTTTGGACTGTAGGAGGAAACCGGAATACCAGGAGAAAACCCACGCAGACACGGGGAGAACATGCAAACTCCACACAGACAGACCCCTAGGCCAGAATCAAACCCAGAATCCTGGCGCTGTGAGGCAGCAGCGCTATCCACCATGTAAACGTTACTATTATTAACAATTTCGAAACTGTTCGTTACTACCAGTATGTGTGCATAGCAAAACAAAATCTCTATTAAAACAAACAATGGCTTGACCTGCAAAGTTAAAGTTTTATCAGAGCATGACATGAAGAAATTAATACGTAGAATAACAACATTTTATTACCTCAAAAGAAGTTGGTGAACTACAAGAGATACATGAAATTTCATTAAATCTATTTGTCGCTTTTAATAAAATAGCATCAAATTGTATATAGACTGTAAGACTAATTCCACATCAGGCTTCTGCTGACATTGATACATGTATATGTCACCAGAAATACAACGAATTATAGCTTTTACATTATTCATGTGTTCATCATTCCTTGCATTATTATTATTATTATTATTATTATTATTTATTATTATTATTATTATTATTATTATTATTATATTTCCCTCCCATTGTTTTCATCACCCTCTATTAGTTTTCAAGGTTTCCAAACATGACATTTAAAATTCACTGTTACACTTCCCATGTTTATCACAGAGGCGGAAGAGGTGAATTGCCAAGCTCCCTTTGTATACACCGGCTTTTACATTGTTTTGAAAACAATAGAGAGACTGAACGGTGTTGATCTAAATGAGACACGGGCTAATGGCAGAGACAGTCAGGCTATTTTGACGAGCTTGTAGCGCTGCATCTGACGTGCACAGGATTAAAAATGCATGAACACCAATTCACTTGTCTTCCACACAGCTAAAAGCACACTTAAACAAATGTGTGAAGGCAGTTCCTATGGCGCTGCACTGCATACATGAAAATACATTTTGTATTCAGTGTTAAGAGTACATTGAACACAATTCATTATCCTTGACATAAGTCTATGGTCAAAAAAGAACATATTTAATTGAAACTGCAAACTACTGAAAATCTGAAGATCCCCATACTCATAAATAACACCGTGTAACAATTTTTTTTTTTTTTTTTTTGTTCCTGGGCAGTAAGTGTTCACATAAAGTCAGAAAAAAACAACATACGAATCCAAATTAACATGTATTTATACTAAAGTAATACAAAAATGACTACAAAAGATTTAGAAGTGAGTAGTTTTTCGAGATTTACGATTATACAGTATAATCGTAAATCTCGAAAAACTACTCACTTCTAAATCTTTTGTAGCCATTTTTGTATTACTTTAGTATAAATACATGTTAATTTGGATCTGTATGTTGTTTTTTTCTGACTTTATGTGAACGAAAAGACACACATTTGCCCGTTTTTCCATTGGAAATAGTGATATTTTGAAATAGCACTGTCCTGGTCACAAAAGCAAAGTTTGTGGGGAATAATAGCCATTTTCTATACTTTTGAGGCATAAGCAATTAGGAAATAACACTTATTACCCAGGAACAAAAATTGTGTTACATAGTGTAATTATTTTGGATACTCCTTTTGAATCGCTTTGCCTCCTCAGAGCATCAGAATGAAAATAATTAATTTTATGAAGCTATCGTGATTCATAAACAAGAATATCAGACAACCAGACTGAAGTTCATTTTTATTTAACTAATTCTTAGCATTTTATTCATGTAGTTGTTACACCTGTGTTGTAATGTTTGCAATATAAATCACCAAACCATAACCTAGAGCATATGGAAAATACACATGAGACAGAGACTGTCATGATGATGTATATGTAGTCAATGTTTATTAAATATGAATGTAAAAGCAATTAAGTTAATAGTGACATGGATAAATCTATACTCGGGACAAATATTAAAACATTATTTAGTAAAGATCAGAAATAATTATATAGGTACAGCACTTTTCAGTGCCATTCATTGATTTCTTTAGCTTTGCTGTCTTCTTTATCAATCCATATAAAGGCTTTTCAGATGGGGGACCAAATCTACTGTTAGAGTGAAAGAGATACTGTTAGACTTCAATTATTAATTCAAGATCCTTTCAAAGCTTTTTTTTTTTTTTTTTTTTTTTATACCTGCCGTCACCAAAATGTTGTGATTTAGGACTATATTTGCATTATAGTGAGTACAATAACCAGATGATAAAAATCTCTATTTAGTTAGGAAATTGTGGTTAGGTTTTCAAAAGCTTAAGCTTATCTACCATTTGGCCTTGTCTGTCATAATCCCACTGGCACTCAGTAATTGCATTGCTAAACACAATCGGTTTGAACTGAAGATATAAATATGCCTTACGGATACACAGGTTGGCCTGTGTTGCATTCTCAGTAATTTAAATTCATATTTTTTCTCCTGCTATTACTTCTTTTATCTCAACTTGGAGTAATTTATATCTTTCAGACCCAAACCAGCAGCAAGGTAACAGGCAAGCTGAGATAGAATCTGAGATTAGTACCTCTGTATATAATTAGGATTCTCTTTTCTAGATGGCACAGCTCCGTTAAGGAAAAGCATTTACAATGCATTGTGGTGCAAACAGTCAGTTTTAACAGAAAAGGGCCTATGTGGATTAAATTACAAAAGGGAAAGGGGTCTAGACTGTGATAAACAAATTGGACATGTGGAAAGTGGGTATTTAGAAGGCCTGTTCTTAAAGACAGCTCCAGCTACTTCCACTGTAGAAACTAGTAGCAGATTTGCACCTAGATCTCATTGACATAGTAACACGACAAGTTTAAGGGGAGAGGAAGCTTTGGTACCTGGAAATTAAATGAAATGTACATCTTGCTGTCCAGGTCCTTACTTGTATTTGTATTTGGTGCAAATAATGATTAGAGCAGCAGTTTTGAAAGACAACCAGCAATTAGTAGTACCGGTAGCTCTGAATACATTTACTTGTCAAATACAACATAATAAATCAAAGTGGATCCCACTCAAAGACATCCAACAGTATTAAAACCCTGAGAACATTCAGAGTCGTAACCGATAAATTAGTATTTTTGGGATATAAGCAGCAGGAAAACAAAAAGGCTGACGGTCAAAACCCCAAGTAACACACTCTTAATTAGTGAATGGTAATTATCTGAATCAGTATGCTGCAAAACAAGTGATGTTTCTTGGAGAGACAGATTCATTGCAAAAGTCTCCACTGTGGAAGAATGAAGTAAGCAGACCCCAATTTATGTATTTATTTATTTAGAGAAAAATGTAATATGACTGTGGTGGTATAATAGCTAATTAACATTTAGGTCCCCACGAAGCTAAGAACAAAGATGGAGTATTTTGGAGGCCTTCTCTGTTTTATTAAGTGCAAACCGATGACACTCTGGATTCAGGAGTACAAAGATGATGTCCTTTCCATGGCTGCTATGCTTTGTTTTTTCAACCCTTGAATCTGTTGACAGTCCCGCATGAGTGGTGCTCGGGTGCTATGAAAAGCATTCTCAGGGAAGGCAAGTGCTTCACATTGAAGCAGAGCAGCTTTTGTGATAGCACATGACTTCCTCACTTTAAACCGCATCTTCACATAGTTGTATAAACGATGGCCAAAGTCAGCTTTTGAAGCAGCTGCATTATTAAAATTAGGGGCTGAAGACAAGAGTTCATGCAAATGACTGACCCTCTGAGCTCTGCTTTCAAAATCAATTTCAATGCACTTCGTTAACTTTATCGTGTTTCTTTCCATATTTGTATGTTGTGCTTATGCACCACTGCATTGATTGATGTACACAGTATATTGAATATGTTTTTTCTGTCTCCCTTGGTACCTTCATCAGCTAAGCAAGATTTTTGTTAAATAAATATTGAAGGCTAAAGAATGATGGCCACCTTATGAAGCTACAAAATGCTGCCGTGTAGAAAAAAAATGACAGATTTAAAGAATGTTGCAATTTTCTGTTAAAAGAGCAAAGGTGAACAAGCCCCTGTTGTAGCCATGCACTTTTATTCGTTATGTGGGTCTCAAAATCGCGGTTTTTAAAGAAACATATGTTATCACTAATTATCATTTATTTTAAATCATATTATTATTATTATTATTATTATTATTATTATTATTATTATTATTATTATTATTAATAATAATAATAATAATAATAATAATAATAATAATAATAATAATAATAATAATTTGTTTATTCATTAGCAGATGCCCTTATCCAGGGCGAATTGCAGTTGTTGCAAAATATCACATTGTAAAGTATGACATTTCAGAATATCTGGTAGTGTTGCATTTCCTTAGCCATTGAGGGTGAAATTTTCCCCAACCTGTCAACAGCATCTTCCCTGTCAGGAACCAACTAACTTCTTCCTCTAGAACTGACAGGCTTTCAGCCAGTAACATGCCTTTTAACAAACATTACTAAAGGGAAAACACCTAGGAAGTGCACGTGTAAAATACTTCCTGAGAATAATGGTGTAACAGGGACAATGCACTGACACTAGCTTCTTGGAGTCATGCCTCTGACGTGCTGCTGAGGATTGGACGGCTGCAGTTCCTTGACCGGCTGGTGGATGTGTCCCAGTGGAACATTTCACTATAAAACTGAGGCACACCACTGTGCTCTTGAGCCCGGGTAAGATCATCTTTGCTCAAAGATCAACCCGAAAGAATGAAAGAAAATAGAAACCAAAAAAGCAACCAAAACGCTGACCATTGTGTGGGGATCAGGACTGTTCACCTCCTGCTAAGAGCAGGTTATTAGTTAGAGATTTTAAATCCTATGAAGTATAGTGAAAAGAATGCGACAGCAGGACCTCCTTTTTTAGCAGTGCATCGCCACCTTTTGTTTCATACCTGCTTTTTATTTTATGTACACTTGTATGCTCGCCCGTGATATACCATTGCTAATTGTATCAAACAATTAATCCTGTGCACCAGTGTGGCATATCAATGACAACTTCCATGTCTCTCTCCGTTGTGTCAGTGGATTACCCACATACACTTTCACAATGGTAATGTATAAAAAATGCATTTAATCTAATGCACAACCAAATGCAAATCCATGTTTTCTATTACACTTTCTTCTTTGAAAAATGCACATATTTTAGATCTGCGCAGCTAAGTGAGCTGCAAAACAAGTAAGATTCATGGAATTATTTTGTTGGCTACAACAACATAGAATGAACTCCAGAAATGTGTTGCCCATCATATGGTTCATCAGCCTGCCAAGCTGCATCGCCTTTCTGTAAATTGGTTTTTAACAGCAACATTACAAAGAGGTCTATCTACAACCATCATTAATGTATTCTTACATACAATACAAATGTTTTATATGTCAGCACCCAGCTGTGTGCGTTTCCATAAAAGAAGAAATGCAAATAGTTGCCAAGCTCTGATTGATGAAAGATTCATATAGCTAACTTCTAAACCTGCACAGCACAAGATAAAATTATCGCTTTTTGGAACGGTCTCCTACTAAGACCTTCTAATGATAATTAGCATTAAAAAAGCGAGCAGCTGGTACATATGCAGTTCATGTTGTAGCAAGCACTGTAAGTGTTGTACAGGTAATTATAACAGTTTACACAGACATTGAGGATCAATATTCTAGAAGTAACAACCCTAAAAACCATACAGCCGAACAGACATACCTTTTAAAATGGGGGTGAGGGGCGAAAACAAATATTTCAGGCTAATGAAGCATGAAACTCTCCTGCCGACAAGATATTGCTAAAACTGGATTAGACATGACAATTCATGTCTGTGCTTAGCAAACATATGAATCATTCTGATGTTGGGGATTACACTGATTTTATCATTTTCTCATCAAGGGATAAGATAATGTTAAAAAAGACACTTCTAAATTCCAGTTTAGTGCTGCAGTCTTCCACAATGATGTTCAATTCACAAGGCTACATCATTTTAAAGTGCTTGTATGGTCATTGCATTGCAGTATGACATTATGTGCTTTCTACCAGAAAGCAGCCTTTGTTGGCTGTCTATTTGTTTCAAATTTCAAATGGAATAAAGACATATTTTACCTTTGAAACCATCTGAGCAAGCCTGAGCAAAGTTGATATAAAAATTACCATTAGAGGTGCACTTGTAGTGTGCACCGGGAATTTCTTCCATCATGAAACAGTGGTTTTGTTAAAGATTTGCAATGGACAGTCCAATGTACCATGTTCAGGCTTACTCAGAGACGACCCCAGAAGTAAATGCTGGTGACTTCATTACAGTGTGTGCAGAAACAGTAATAAATGGTGATCAGAAACACATATGGGAAAATGACCAGTTAAAATGAATATTATACAAAAGAGTGTAAAGTATTCCTTTTAATGAAATTGCCTGTACTTGCAAGAGTAGGCCAGTATGCATTACATATTCAGATTATAATGGGAATGGTTCTCTTTAAAAAATAAAAATAAATAAAACTGTATGCAGTTCAAAGCTCTTCAATAGAAACAAGCATATGACGGGACTGCTAAAATAAATATGCTCATCAACAACTGTGGGATGCCAGTGAAAATGGGAGGACAGCTGTGATTGCAGGCACAACAATGCTCTTAATCTCTGAGAATGATCCACAACAAACTCCCTGAAGCCTCACTGAAAAAAAACAATAAACTAGAAGGAGTTAAATCATAATCATAGACCTTTCACAGTTATAGCTAATGAGAGCTTGGCAACAATTGGCATGGAAACATTGGTAGCATGTGTATGTGATAAAGGAATGAGTGAACACAGCATCCTGTATTTCATCGGACAACGACAACCAAAGTGCCCTTGGCAAGAATTATTGTCTTAGTCAATATAATCAATAGGGAAAAAATGCTGCATTATTTAAACACCTTTGTTACATGACAGCTTAGCTCATTATACCACCAAACCCAATAAGAAAGTGTTACAGTCAGTCAATGCAATTCAAGCAGGTCTCTAACTAAACATGTATTCATTATTGGATAGCAAGACTTATTTATAATGCTGTTAAATGACCGTTACTTGTTAGACAAGCATGTTAACAGACAATGCAGTGATGGGAATACAGTAAGACTTATAGCATAGCAGTTTCACCCATTTCTGGTTTCCAGGAGACAGTGGATAGGTAAATAGCTCAAGTGTGTCTTATTAAACTCATAGCAAAACCAGTATTGGATCAAATTGCTATGCAATGGGAGCCTTGTCTACATCCTTGCAATCTACACCTTAGCTAATTGTTTGTGAACTGAAACCCACTTCTTAATAACAACACACAAACAGTATAGCATACACCAAAACAAAAAAAGAAAAAAAAATATGAGTTAACAGACAAGGAATAATATTTTCAAAGAAAAACTAAATCAGACCACATGTTTAACGACGTACCGCAAGTGATTATTTGTAACTTGCTAACAACTGTATCCCTCCTTTTAAATTACAAAATAAAATAAATTAATAAAATATAAATAATGGTTTGAAGTGTCAAGATCCTGAGAATTTATTTCTCGATATATTCCCGTCTTTGATGAGCCACCGAAGAAAATAACCCATTCTGGAATAATGTAAATATCTGTTAGCTACAGGGAACCATTTCAGAAAATTGAAGTGCTAACTCTCAACAGATGGAACAGGGGGGACATATTTGTATCAATTACTGAGTCATCAGTGACACTTCCATTGAAATGAAATACATATACCCTGCTGCACCTATACATTCCTTCAGCTATGACTGTGACACTAGTAACAAGTCTACAAATGAACACCACAGTGCGTTACATATATAATCCTACTTTCATGAAATACATAACAACAGTGAATAGATGGCTTTATGCTACTTTTATAATAATCTAGTGATAATATAATAACCTGACCAGCACAACCAAGCATGTTACAATTGTGTTTAAATTTTTTCGGAATAGTGTTTTACTCTGAAAGTGTGTTTACTCGGAAAGAGTGAACATTTTTAAAACGGATATAACTACAGGGTTAGACAAAGAAATGACAACACCTGCCACATGACTGAATGATGTGACAGCATGATGTGTAAGACAACAGATCTGACACTTGGCAGATGCTTCAATATCCAAGACTGTACACATTACTGATGTTTCAATCTCGCAAGTGAAGACTCTATGGGCCATTTTGGAGAACAGGTTATACCACCAAAACATTACGGAACGCTCACATAATTATCAAAAACAATCTATACACTTTCAGACTTTTTACACTCTCAGTGCCATAGTGGCTACCCACAGTACATTGACAGTGTTATAATGGGAGATTCAAACTCTTATCAGGATCCTGTTCATATTGTGGCAGTACTGGATGTTTAAATCAACATCTTAAAAAAGAAACACTTTATTCTTACACAAAGCATTAAGAAAGACTTTTCAAGGACTCTACTCCCAAGGAATGGAAGAAAACACGGGAATAAAGAGAAGAAAAGGTATTCACTCAAACCTTGCATAATGACAGAATGCCTGGTAATTATATTAATCAGAGCTTAATTCACGAGCAGCTTGTGACCTTAGAACAGGATGAGAATAACAAAGAGAAATCATTTATCACTTGTTGGCAGTGAGATGTTGTACAGCAGCTATATTAATACTAAACTGGCCATGAGATTAATTAATTGGGCACTGTCCCCTTTCAAAAATGTGAACTCCCTCATAAGGAACAATTACTTATTTAAAAGATCAATACTCTCTCCAGTGCCAAACTCTCTATGTGTGTGTTGAAAGGAGAAGTCTCTTTAGTTCAGGTTAATCTCATTTTTTTTTTTTTTTTGGTTTAATATCCTGGTATCCCCTCAAGTTGTCATTTGTGTGTACAGAGCACCTTAATAATAATTAAAACAAACAAACAAAAACGTATTGGGGGGGGGGGGGGGGTCTAAAGTAAATATGACATTGAATAAAATGATAACATTATTTATTTGCAAGTCTGAAATGGAAGGAAGACGTACAAGCGAATAAACAAACTTCCTGATTGTGGGAGTTATACTTTTAAAATACTGTTTTATAACTGTGAACTTTTGATGGAGTTTATTATTATTATTATTATTATTATTATTATTATTATTATTATTATTATTATTATATAATAATAATAAATCTATTGGAAAAAGGCCATATGAGCTATAAGTAGCTTGTTTACAACGGCATCCAACATCAATCACATAAAAACACAGACCACAGATTTACAACTCTGCATATCAAACACATACACAAGGCTTCTTTAGATATTGGCACAACAGATCCTATCGGCAATGCATTCAAATCTTAAACTGCAGAAAAAGCAAAAGATTTCCTTCCAGTAGCACTTTTTACCAACAGTATTTAAAAATATTCTACAAACATTTCATAAACTGTAATCACAGGTTAATTTCTGGAATAGATTACTCAAATAAACAGGCAGTTTGTTAAGCACCCAAATACCTACCGTCTCATCTCATTTCCTCTTTTACAACAATCACATTTCACCCTCTGATAACTTGAAGGTGGCCTTTTAAAAAAGTTACATTTCACCAAAATATGAATGAAAAGAAATTGACCAAAACAGCAAAACGCTTGTATTACAGTGGAGGCTGGTGGTCAAACATAAATGGTGAGACATAAGACAGACAGAGGGCTTGGGGGTCCAATTAAGCCTCCAGCAACAGTAGAATCTTATTATTGTGTTCTGACTGACAACACTTTTCATATAATTACACTATGTAACACAATTTTTGTTCCTGGGTAGTAAGTGTTATTTCCTAATTGCTTATGCCTCAAAAGTATAGAAAATGGCTATTATTCCCCACAAACTTTGCTTTTGTGACCAGGACAGTGATATTTCAAAATATCACTAGTTCCAATGGCAAAATATATGTTAATTTGGATTATATGTTGTTTTTTTCTGACTTTATGTGAATGAAAAGACACACATTTGCCCATTTCCCATTGGAAATAGTGATATTTTGAAATATCACTGTCCTGGTCACAAAAGCAAAGTTTGTGGGGAATAACAGCCATTTTCTATACTTTTGAGGCATAAGCAATTTGGAAATAACAATTACTACCCAGGGAAAAAAAAAAAAAAAAAAAATTTGTTACAGTGTTATTTTTATCATTTATTTATTTATTCGGCAGGCGCCTTTATCCAAGCTGACGTACAATGTAAGATTAATATTTAAAAACAATATTGTTTACAATAAATAATACTACTAAAATACAATAGGAACTAGGATGCATCATGTTCAGATTACAACAAGTTATATCTACAATGACATATTAGTAGTGCAATAGTGCAAGGATAGTGCATCAGCTGATGATCCAGTAATGTGGTGCTGTGGTCAGGCAAGTCCAGTGTATAGTAGTAAAAGGGGTAGATCAAGAGATCTGCAAGTGCAGTCAAAACAGGTTTTACCCCAATTCAGCTAATAAAATGCATTTTCTCCACTAGCCAACAGAGAAAAGAAAACAGTATCCCAATACAGGTAGTGGACAAAAAATAATAATGAGGGACAAGAGCTTGTCCTTGGCTCATGCATTAATTAAGCAAATAACATCTCAACATGCTTAGGGTCATGTATAAAAATGCTGCAGGCCTGGATGCCTATAATTATGGCTAGCATGGCTGCAAGAGGAGACCTCAGTGACTTTGGAAGATGGGTGATTATTGGGGCACATTTGGCAGGAGATTCAGTGACCAAGACAGCTCAACTTCCTGATGTTTCATGATGTGTCTAAGGTGATGTCGGCATGGAACTCCGAGGGAAAGAGATCATCAGCAAAGGGCAACAGTGGGCAGAAGCGCATACTCTAGGATTGTGATATCTGTGCATTAATTCGAAGTGCAAGGCAAAACAAGAGAGCAACTGCAGATCAATTGACTGCAAATTTCAACCTGGGGCGAGAGAAGCCAATGGGTCCAAATTTCAGCCTGGGTCCGCCGAGAACTCCACAGAGTGGGATACCATAGTCGGGTTGCAGTGCACAAACCGCTCATCACACCTGGCAATGCACGTTTGCGAGTCCAGTGGTACAAAGAGCACAGGCAATGGACTACCGAGCAGTGGAGAAATGTGATATGGTCAGATGAATCATCCTTCACCATGTTCTAGACAAATGGACGACTGCACGTGTGGTGCCAATCTAAAGAACTCTACAGCCCCGACTGGTTGGTTCCAGCAGGCTCTGGTGGTTCTGTAATGTTGTGGGGTGCATTTTTCTGGCATGATTTGGGTGCACTTGTACCCTGAGAAGGCAAGGTCAATGCTAATAATTACTTAATGGTACTGAGTGATCATCTTCACTCCGTGTTGCAGCATTTCTCTCTTGCCAAGTGGGGGGGGTAGGTTCTTCCAGTCTTCAAGGATGACAATGGTCACATCCAGAGTATGTGTGGTCACCCAATGTTTGTTGAGCATATCACTCACCAATGTGTAATTTTTCTTGCATTCTAGAAAATATTTTAGTTTTATTGAAATAATGCTTCACACTATACACACACACACACACACACACACACACACACACACACACACATATATATATATATATATATATATATATATATTATATATATATATATTATATATATTACCTTTCATATGATATTACTAGTTCCCATAAATAAAGATAAGACCCATAGGAATTACTTCACTCACTATAACCCCTGAAAAGGGTCAATTATTAGACTTTCTATAGTCTAGGTATTCAAAATAATTTCACAAGAACAGCAGTAGGCTACTTTGCTTAACAATTGATTCAAAAGCTAATCGAAATGTCCACTTCCACACAGGCGCCTATGTATGTAAGAAAGGTTAACTCTCTGCCTGGCTTTTAAGGCCTGTGAATACAGAGACATCCCAAGGTATCCAGTACCAAAGACGTCGTCATTGACGCCGCTTTTAAAATCAATTTCTGAAGAACAGTTAAGTCATTTGACTCTGTCTGTTGAATTCAAATTTTAAGTGCAACATTGTTCTTAATGAGAAGACCTTAAAATGCCATTTCCCTTGCTTTGTAAAATGGAAACTGGCTGGAAATGACAAATTAAACAAAGGCTCTTATGATGTTTTTAGACAAGCCTAATTAATAAATAAATAATAAACAGTTCAGAATAAAGTGTTGCCAAAAGTTGACATTTCCAGGTAAATTTTTTCAAAAAGATTAATTAATTAATTCGTTATACTGATATATATATATATATATATATATATATATATATATATATATATATATATATATATATATATATATATATGTGTGTGTGTGTGTGTGTGTGTGTGTGTGTGTGTGTGTGTGTGTTGTGTTTTAAGTTATAGGGCTAACATAATAATTCTAGTATATCCCATCGAAATTAGGGCCCTTTTGTACTTCTTACATTTTCCATTATACAGTGCCTATAGTAAGTATTCACCCACCTTGGACATTTTCAGTTTGCTGGGTTACAACATGAATTCTTGATACATTTAAATGGGATTTTTTTTCCTTTGATTTACACAACCTACTCAACACTTTGAAGAGGCAAGAGAATTTTTATTGTGAAACAACAGTTAATGAAAAATAAAAAAAACTGAAATGTCTTGGTTAGATAAGTATTCACCCCTGACTTGACTGAATTCAGTATTCAGTCAATACTTGGTAGAACCACCTTTGGCAGCAATTACAGCTGTGAGTCTTTTGGGGTAAGTCTCTACCAGGTTTGCACGTCTGGATCGTGCACTATTCGCCCATTCTTCTTGGCATAATGGTTCAACCTCTGTCAAGCTGGATGGGGATCATTGGTGGACAGCAATCTTCAAGTCTTGCTATAGATTCTCAATCGGATTCAAGTCCGAGCTTTGACTGGACCTCTGTAGGACATTCACTTTCTTGTTTTTAAGCCACTCCAGTGTCGCTTTGGCTGTGTGCTTGGGGGGTCATTGTCCTGCTGAAAGGTGAATCTCTGTCCCAGTCTTAGGTCTTTTGCAGACTGAAGCAGGTTTTCCTCAAGGATTTGCCTGTATTTAGCTTAGGGAACTGGCATCTGTGTCCGGGTGGCAGGAATTAACAAGCCCAAACGCCCTAATGTCCTGTTTTATGTGAAACGGCATAAGAAACACCAACCTTCCTTTCATATTTTCCATGACATTTTTTCATTGACATTTTCATACCGTATAATAGAAAAGTTTGGCATATAATTTATTTTGGCCTTATTGGTGGTTTTGATTGGATTGACAGTAATACTTCCACCAATCTGAGTGTGTCATACAGTGAGTGAACCTGCCCTGGTATGAAGTGCTGGACAAGGGAAAGAATGTGTCAGATGTCAAAGTGAATATGAGAATGGTAGTGAGCGATGAAGTCGTGCATTTTGACTCATTTTGTCTTTTTACCGACAAACAACTGATACCATTTTTTTAGTCTGTAATGTGTAAAAACGAAATGTGCCATTATATAATGGCTATATTAGATCTAGCGTACATTGACATAGCTACTATTTCTCTTGCTTGCAAGTTTGATTGCTAGAAATATCAATAGCACTATACTGTGTATACTGGATGATTATTGATTTGTACTGAGATCTGGTGGTATTGTGCTAAAATGTATTACAGTATACTGCAGTTTTGATAAACCAAGGCTGACTGAGAAATATGTTCGGGTTTGGTCTGTGGAAAAGGTAGCAACCCTAATTTAGCTCCATCCATTTTGCCCTCACTCTGACAAGCTTCCCAGTCCCTGCCAATGAAAAGCATCCCTATAGCATGATGCTGCCACCACCATACTTCACAGTAGGGATGGTGTTACCTGGGTGATGTGCTGTGTTGGGTTTGCAGAAGACATAACTCTTTGCATTTAGGCCAACTAGTTCAATTTTTGTTTCATCGGAACACAGAATCTTTTGTCACATATTTTCAGAGTCTCCCACATGCCTTTTTTTTTTGCAAATTCTAAGCTGGCTGCTCAGTTTGGTAGGACGGCCTGCTCTAAGCAGATTTTGGGTTGTGCCATATACCTTCCACTTCTTAATGAGCGACTTGACCGTGCTCCAAGGGATATTCAATGCCTTTGAAATCTGTTTATACCCCTTCTCTAATCTGTGCCTTTCCACAACTTTATCCCGGAGTTGTTTTGAAAGCTCCTTGGTCTGCATGGTAGTATATTTGTTTTGAATGCACTACCCAACTGTAGGACCTTACAGAGACATTTGTATTTAATCAGAAATCATATGAACCACTTTTATTGTACACAAATGGACTCCATTTAACTTATTGTGTGAATTCTAAAGGCAATTGGCTACACCCAAGCTTATTGAGGAGTGTCACAGCAAAGGGAGTGAATATTTAATGAAGACTTTTCAGGTTTTTATTTAATAGATTTGTTTTGGAAAAGCAGAAATTGTTTACTAATGAGCCAATCTGCTTCTCAAACTCAAACTGCCTCATGTTTTGGCCCTGCTTATCAGTAATCAATGACTGCATTCCTTCAGTTGACAAAGAAATGGGAGAATGATGGTAATACATTTCAGGTAAGATTCGAAGACAAGCATCAAAAGTTTTTTGGGTTTTTTTGTGTGTGTCTGTTTTCTATTCCCTTTTGTATTCCATTTCAAATTTCTGTTGTTACTACACTGAGATGCATTTTCTGTCTATAAATAAATAGCTCGGAGAAGCCTTGCTCAGCCTTTGTCTGTCCTTTGTAGTTCCTTGGTATAGAATTGAACATCTAACGTGTTTGTTTGTTGGGAGGTGGGGAATTTGAACAAACAATAAAGGCCAAGACTAAGTAACAGTGAGAGCCAAGTAATAAGATATTGATTTTTCACACAACACTCTGTTACAAAACCACACTAAAGGGTTAAGGGTATTTCAATCGTTTAGTATGGGGTAGCATTTGCCCACAGGGTCACACCAAAAAAAAGTTTCACAAAGAGTATATTTAATTCACAACCAGGTGAATCCACTACATATTTCAAATCAAGCTAAAAGGCTCCCTGAATAACAAAGCTTGATAACCACAAATGCTCAGTCCCATTGGAGACAGGTTAATTGGTTTAATTATAACCCTACATGTTTTGACTGTTGTATCTATCAAATGTCTCCATTATATCTCTAAAGAACACTGCCTGCTAAGTTCCCAATACAGCAAAACTGCTGTCCATCTTACAAAAATACCATGCAAATATTTACTCACATATAAACAGAATTTGCCTTCATTACCATCATTTCCTTTCAAATGGTGCATGTTTTTACATGCACAGATAATTAGGTCATGGTAGACAGTCTCTTCTGGTAGCAGTTGTTATTGCTATCCACTGAAAGAGGGCGTCAATCGCACCTACTTGATGTTCCATCTTCCTGTTAGAATGTATTGCTTCTATAAATAAAACTGATGGATTACAATTGTTGTCAAGGTGTCCCTTAACCTGTAATTTAAAAATCAAACATCAGAACAGTTACGAACAGGAAGACTCAACTTGACCCATCAATGCTTGTCTGGTTACTAATAGCTAAAGGATGACAGAACTGCATCCAGATGCCACTTGATGAATCTCAATGAATCCGCAGCAACATGACTTGGCAACCCAGTTCATATACCCACCACTGTCTGTGTGAAACACTATCTCCTATCCTCTGTTCTGGATCTGTCTCGAATCAGCTTCCAAATGTGTCCCCTGGTCCAGGTCTCTCTGCTACCCCATTTTAGGATTTAAAAAGCTTTAATCCACTATCTTCCAGCCCTAAATTCAGTCCCCTCAACCTTTTCTCAAAACTCAAACCCTTAAACCCTGGGATTAGTCAAGTTGTTAGTCTCTGAACTCTCTCCACTACACTGTACCTTCCTTGATTTATTGTCTGCGTATAAATACTGCAGTATATAGTTAAGCGCTCTGGAAGCATTTTTAATTACCTCCCCACATTACATATCAGGCACTTAGCAGTAATACAAATACTCACTAATAAAAAATTAGACAAATGTTTTGACAAAGTCTTTTGTCATTGTCTTTTGTATCAATACAAAAAGCATTGACAAAGACAGCTTGCCTTCTAGTAGACAAATGCTTCATTGAGAAGTCCTTTACTGATATATTTTGAGTTGTTATTACATAACAAAACAGATACAGTATAGTACTGAATTTACATTTTACCAAGTAGTAATAGATAGCCAGAAATGCAAAGAAGCATAAGCCTACATCATTTTAGAGTCTGCCAGCATGACAGAATGAATAACCCTTTTCCTCTTTCCTTGTACAGTAGTAGTTCAACTAAATAGATACCAGTACTTAAGCTTGATGATAGTTGATCCCCAGCACACGGTTGCTAACTTTTTTGACATACCGGTAACCCTGCAACAAGCTTGCCGTACATTAACCTGACAGGTTGTGCTTTTACTAACAACCACTTTTTATTTGCTTTGACAAATGTGCTCTGAGCTGCAGCTGACATCTGTGTGGTAATCAGGACTGATGGATAGGGACGTTGGTACTGCCGAAAGTGCCCCCCATTTTAATGTGTGTGATTTGTCAAGCCCACTGCGATGGTGCTCCTGTCAGATGAAGGCTGGAGTCCACTTTGTCATCTTCCCCCAAACCAAGGTCACATTGGCCTGAAGATGTATCCCCCTCCAAATGCAGCCTCTTCTAATGGTAATGTGCCTAGCCTTGATTCAAAAACTCGTTGTACTTTTCTTTCCATCTGCCCACATTGATTTGATGTCTTTTAAAAAGACACAATCCCCTTTTAAATACTCCGCCCTCAGCCAGCAGTAATAGTTTTCAATTCAGTCATTGCTCAATCTGGTGGCAAACCATTCTAATGTCAGGAAAGTTTACTATAGGGTAGTTTGAATGCCTTATTTTCAGGCAGTCTGCTGCACTTTTAGATCATTTACCAACATTATCTAATTCTTATATTTATGCATGCATTTGCCATGCTTGACTGAACTGTACAGGGCTTGCTTTATGCATATACTACCCTTTAATGAGTTATGCCTTTTTACACTTCCCTTTGCTGTGATTTTATCATGGTATGCCAATGTGAAATGTAAATGTGTAGTAATGATGGGGATTTTTTTTGTGTATGGCTTGGGGGGGGGCGACATGGACTGAATTCAAAGGTATTATTAAACATAATGTCAATTAAATGCCTTTTAAATATGATAATATAAGCAGGCTGTGAACATATCCCAGACAATAAAGGGTTAAACAGTCTTTCTATCATATTTGCTGGTTTTAAAAGATTGCTTTATAATGCAAATACCAGCCCAGCTGAACCTAGTATGCTCCCCTTACATCATTCATACCAACCATAGTCTAGACTAGTCGAGGACATTTATTTTACAGACCATCGAGAAATAAAAATGAAATTATTTGCACCCTTTTGTTAGCAGGTGGCATATGCGAGGAGTTGCATCAATCTTTAAGCCTTTTATTGAATCAGTGCCAAAAGGAATTCTTAATACTGGAGGTTTGCTCCTAATGACTTGGTCAGATAACTCCCGGGTACCCAGAGCACGACACAGTCGCTTTCACCTGACAGAAGCAGTATTACTCATATGGTGTACTGTGAGTGTTTTTTTTTTTTTATTTTTTTTATTTTGAGACCTACATTTATGAACACGAATGATTGACAGACAGGCATACACTTGTGCAGAGATAGACACCCACACTGCATTCTCATTAGAATACATCAGAAGGCTCACACTAAATTTGGCATAAGTTGTCTCTACCATTTCACACTAAACTATTAGATCACCTGCATTATAATAAAATCTTGTAATGACAAGGGGTTACATTTAACAATAAAGAGAGATTCTACAAAAGGCCCTCAAATTGAGCATTGTGTGACACAGAACTATTGGAAAGCTATTTCTAACAGCTTTCCAAGTGTATTAGACACATGTCTTAACAAGTCTTTTTTTTCACTTTTGTGTCAATACAAAACACACTGACAAAGAAATATCATCCTCTCTTTGGCAAATCTTATGACCATAAGTGTCCAATTTGAGTCCCACCTCACCCCTGTAACACAAGCACCGGTGCAGGTGTGCAAATCAATGGGCAACGTGCAGTTCTGCTGTCTGGCCAATAATTATTTGCCAGAGAAAATCCTCAAGCCTGATTATGAAGAAGTGAAGCGGGGAACCACATTAGCGTTACACAAGCTTCAGTGCACAATGTGTCTAATATGCAACCCAACATCATATCCTCAAAATCTGACTTTTCCGAAACAATTTTTGTTCAAATGAGTATAACTGGAACACAAAACACACATAATAGGATGTACTACTTGTTATACATTGAATATTAGGAAGATATATTTGATATGAGGTATCCCTTTATTCTTGTACTATTGGGTGCATAAAAACAAACCACACAAAGGCAAAGCCACTTACTGATTCAGGAACAACCAGCAAATTAGTAGTTTCATCTCATCGTGCCTACCTTGAAATTACACAATCAAAAAACAGCTTCCTTTGACTGAAACCAGCATAATCACTTCCAATGCTTATTTTGCGGCAGCACAAAAAGCCTGTAGTGAAACAGTACTATGGTGTCATTAGAAGAATAGCTTTTTGTTTCTATTTTTTTATTTCAAAAGAAAACACAAAACTGCTTTTTTTTCCCCAATAAACTCTTTAAACCTGCAGTATCCCAAAACTTTAAAAATAAATTGTAAAACTATAATTTTTCAAACTACATTTGTTAATGTTTTTTTTGTTTTTTTTCCTTTTAGGAGGGCTCAAATATTTGATCCCAAGTCCAATTACAATACCTTACTACAGGAACAATAGCTCAGGAGTGTTCTCTGATCCTACCACCATGTCATTATCCTCTTTACACCCAGGAGCTCTGCCTTGAGCTCACAGGATGCCTGGCTGGTACGGATCACTGTAGCACACTGAGTTGATTCACTCCATGACTAATCCTCAGAGCACCAGAGCCAACGAGTTGCTCCCTGTGAAAGAACGGAACCTGCACACCCCTGACTGTTAGACTCACCCTGCAAACGTATTGCACATTGACCCTCTCCCCAAAGGTAGTTTTAGCTAGTTTAGGGCTTTTCAATTACTTTATAAAATATCCAGTATAGGTCAAGAAGCACATATATATTCAGTCAGTATATAGCCATATATATATATATATATAATATATATATATCTAATATATACAGAATATATATATATATATATACATATAATATATAGTAAAGTTTCAACAAATTTTGTTACTGGTAACATTTTGCAGCAAACAGAATCTTTCAAAATTCAAGGCAAGTATACAAACTTAAAAAATATATACAAATTATTTAAAACAGAACCCTGTGTGTGCACCCTTTCTTGATGTCCTCTTATGCTGTAGCCTAAGGATATCATGACAAATTCACAGAAATATGGGCAGGAAAACTTAATTTCTAACCTATTAGACATCGACCTACTTGAAAACAAAAGTCATCACACATGTCAAACGGGGCTTGCACAACCTGGATACATTTCATTTCACTGAGGGCATGTGTTTTGAAAAAAAAAAAAAAAACGATTTAAACATTCAGATTTGTATGCAAAACCGATTTGCATACAGAGAGTAGTCTAAAAACCTCATTCTCTGCTTGTACCTGCTTCTTGTTATTTTCAATATTATTGTTCAGTAATGTAGTATTTCACCTGTGCATTGGAGCAACTGCATGTGAGGTATACACTATATACTGAAAAATAGTAGAGAAATGCTCCCATACTAGTTTCTAAGATCTACTAGGCTTGAAGAAATACAAAAGTAAATGAAAATAAAAAATAAATACATTTTAAAAAACTGATTTTATGTACAGTTTGAATATACATTAGTTTGGAAGCATTAACATATACTTCATAATTCAGAAACAAGTAAAAAAAAAAAAAATTCCAAAAGCACTGATCGTTACTTTTAGAAGGGATGCAAATTTAGGTGACATTTTAGTCCACAGTAAACATAGATACATTAAGGGGCATTGCAACCTGTTAAAGCACATGTACAGTGTGCCATTATACTAGCAAAGATAAGAGTGAAATCACAAATAAAGAAAATAAATATTCAGTCTTAAAAAATAAGGATAGTATATTTTGCATAACATGCAATAAAATAGAATATGCAGGAGAGACAGGTAAATCATTGTATAAAATTATACAGAACCACTGTAAGAAATATATAAGAAATAAGAAAGAAAACAAACCAATAGTTCAGCAATCTGCAAGGAACAGACACATCATGGCTTGTGGTTTTAGGAAAAGTTTAAGAAGATACTATACAATATAGAAGAATAAAATAAAATGGATACAAAGACTAGATACCCGAAGGTTTAAACAGAAAAGAACAGTAGATTGTTACATCATTAGCTACATAGTGAATTACATCACAAAGACATCAGATTTAAAAAGAAATAAATTTGTAGTTACCATGGTATTAAAAAGCATATAAATACCTCCAATGTTTGTTTTCAAACACTTTCCTTTCACAAAGGTATCTCTCTCTCTCTCTCTCTCTCTCTCTCTCTCTCTCTCTCTCTCTCTCTCATTATTATTATTATTATTATTATTATTATTATTATTATTATTATTAATAGATATGTATTTCTTAGTTTTATGAGTTTAGTTTATTTTTCAGGTTTATGCATCAGTTTGCCCAGCAGGGGGTGCTCTTGCTAGCTCAAGGATGAGATGCAAACTGGAAGAGAAGAAATTAGTATACTGATCTGCCTCCACAACTTTGATGTTAACTGATGGTTTTACACACTGTTAAAAGTATCTGACCTTTTTTTAATAATGACACACATTGTCAAATAAAACAAACGCTTTGCAGTATCCTCATATAATTCCTACACCCGACCTTGGTAGAATAGAAAAACACCTGGTCCTTTTTTTAAATTTTTTTTTTTTTTTTCATCTAGGCTTTAATCCTTGGCCGTTTAAACACATTATTAACCACACACAGCAGCTGTATAATTCTGATATATAAGATGCTGGCAAATTAAAGCAAAGGTGAACAATTTATCAATTTAATGGTCAGAGAAGTCAGCTAAGTGATTATAATATGTATTTTGATCAATAGACCACCGTGAGATCTTGTATTTCACGAGATAACATAGAAACTCCAATAGCAAGAGATAATCCAATAACAGTATATTGGAAAAAATAGATTGCATTTTAGTACAGTCCCCTTACCAAATTAGAAATCATTACCTTTTAGAAACAATAATGGGATTTTTTTCTTCTTTTTTTTCTTTTAAGTCCCATATTCTCTAATGGGATGCTAATATGATGCTAAGGGCAATAGGGTTAATGGATTCCATATTTCCAATTATAATCTTTCCCTTTTAATGCACAAAGGATAACTATGCAATGGGTAATTGTACAGCATCGTCTTGACATCAGACATCCGTTTGTAATGTCAGGTAAGGAGTAACACCTGAAAGCAAGTTGTATTTTTGGTTATTTAAGACGGACAGCCTGTTTGTTTTTTTTTTTTTTACAGCAGCTCACTGACATCTAGGAATTAACAATATTAACCCACTGAACTGAATATCAGTAAGCATAAGCTTCATGATTACCACTTGTTTGCCTATATATAAACAAAAAATAACATACATTTGCAAGACCATTTTAATGTCCTATATCCTAATCTTATACATGGTCCTTACTAAATAATACACACTGCACCCACATTTATTTAGTGGCATCCAGTGAAAATGTAGACCAGTCCCTTGTCAGTTATCTCCGATTAGGTTCTTACCACAATACTACTGCCATGCATTCATATGGAATACTAGGAACTGTAATTATTCACATTTGAGTAAGTCTATTCAGCCAGTCCTTTATAAATTCATACCATGATATTCTTATTGAATTACAATGCAATGCAAGCCCTCAGCAGGCTGTTCTATAATATTGGTATATAATATGCACAACATTCTTGACACCTGTTTAACAAAGCCCTGCTGCAATTTAAAAGCTGCTAAAATGCATGTAAATCACTCAACAACCCTACTACTAAGTTTCAGGATGCTGTGTCATTTTATCTCTTGATACACTTGCATATACTCTGTGGTGTACCTTTTTGCTTTTCTACAGATAAAGGGAATTTAAAAGTCCAACCAGATCGACGAGTCAGTGCACATGCAGGTTTAAAATAGGCCACATGTCTCTGTACACAGTTAAAATAGTGTTACTTCAGCAATTTTGTCTCATAGATTCTCAAGAAGTAGACAGTGAACTGCTCAAGGAACTGAAAAATATCCTAAAATTGTGATTTAACATACAGAATACACACAGAGTGGCCATTATTAACAGATTATCCTCCTACACATGTAATCTTTAACCCATAATCACCTGGGACCGGAACTGGGCACAGCAACATTACCATAGAGACTTTTGTTGTAGGATGGTGGTATAGGGATTAACAGTCCAAAAAAGTCAGTTCCCCTTTAAAAGACTTCTTAAAAGACTGAATATTGACCAGAACAACAAAAAAACCTGGCCTGACCATTTTACTTTCCAAAAATAAAAATAAAAAAATAACAAATTAACGTAAAATCAAATGTTTAATAATTAAATAAACATTGATTTTTTCAGACATTTTTATGTTTATTTTAAGTGGTTGATAATACATTTTAGATGCACAAAACATAAGTCTTCCCAAAATACTGTCAGGTGTGCTGCAGGACACTGCCACCTAGTGAAAACCAAGGGAAGTAAAATGGTGCATTTTTGTTAACCAGGTATGCATTGTGTTTCATGTCAACAGGAATATTATTTATGTTATTTGGGGTACAAACAACATTTTTCTTTTTGTCGTTGAATGCGATTTAATGAGATGAGCCTTGACAATAATAAATAAGGTATATATAATCTGTGTGCATGCTTACATCAACACCACAAGAAACAGCCACTTCAAGCCACAAGAAGCAATGCAAGCTGGATACTGTATGTTGTTAGAGGGATAAACTGCACTTCAGCAGTAAAGCAGTTGAATGGTTAGTGCACAATCAATGCTAATAGTGGCTAATGCATAATCAATTAGGCTACAAAACATGCAAACATGTTTGTTTGATTTTAAATACTTTATTAAGTAAAGGGAAAAAGGTGATGCACTGAAGGGATATGTAGTATATTTGCAGTGTTAAATAATAATGTTTAAGATACTTCTGGGTTTTTTTGTGTCATCAATCTTTCCTGATTTATAGTAACCCTAATGGCTTTCGCCGCAGTTTCTTAACTATATGTATTGCCAGGTTTTAAAGGCTACAAAAAACTCTGAGATCAATCGATGTTGGTATACTGTACAGGCTTTTGTCTCGGGGGGGGGGGGGGGGGGGGCTACGACAGCAATAGTCTATATATTTATATAAAATATCATTAAAAATGTATTTCACCACAAAATATAGGCTTTAAAAAAATATATTGACTTTCTAGAGCGGTAATTGCTTTCTCAGTTTGAAGGTTCCTGCAGAACACTAGTTTAAAAGCCAAGCACAGCAGTGAGTTAAGAAAACCAGAAAGATTGATATTCTTTGTAAAATTAAGAAACAAAAATACACCATATGAATAGTTTCTTAAGCATTAACTTCCTCATAAATTTAAAGATTTTTTTTTAACCTGAAAAATTGCTGGTCTTAAGGTGAGAATATTTTAGCAAGAAAATGTTGCTGTTTTCTATTAAAATTAGCACCTACAATATTTTCAATAATCCAAGGATAACACAGTGAAAATCGTAATCTAATAGGAATACCTTTTCAAATAATACTGCACGCTTGGACAGAATACTTTGATTCTGGATTATGTTATTATTTCTTGATTCAGTAAATATACAGTGTTAAACTGAAAAAAAAAAAAATAATAATCCTCCATGAAAAAAATCTGCATAGCTGTGTTATTTAGCCTCTACTTCGCAATAATTTGAAAGCACAACACAATTTTGTGGCTGATGGAAATATGATAAGTAAACTGATTTGTTTAATCCTTTTTTTACCTTCAATTTTTTTAATTTTTTTTTTTTTACATAGAATAGAAAAGACAGTGTAACACCATAGGTGCTAGAACAGAAAGATACTCAATAAACAAAAAACAAGGGCAAGGAAATCAATGGATGTGTCAGCCAAATATTGACAGAAAATTCCACACACACAACATTAAATAAAACAGCCAACACAAAACAGAAAATTGTGTTTGTCCAACCAATATTTGTGTAAACATGTATGTGTAAACAACACAACCTGGCTGGACTATTGAAATTAATTATAAGCTTCTAAAAGATATCAAAGTGAATAGTGAATCTAACTTTCTGTTTAAAATAGAGCAGAATCCATCCACAGTATCATAAACATAACATGCTGGCTAGCTGCTGGTAAACCACACAGCTTTAAAATACTACTCCCGTCCACAAATTAACATGCAGAAAAAACAACAATGATGTTAATTGTCCTCTGCCATCCCAACTACAGTGATACAATTATTAAATATCAAAATAATCACTACACTTAGGTGTTATGCCTTTCCATACGCAAGGAGTTAATCAATAGCTTGATACAAGTTTTTTTTTTTTTTTAATTATTTTTTTTTACTGGCACTCTTACAAAAAGACCATAGATAAATTACAAACAGTTTTGCTATGGTTTGTAATAAGACCATCTAAGTTAACTACCTAGGTTTTAATTAGATGTATTTCAATGCAAGGTATCACTTTTCTAAACAAGTTACAAAATCACCACACACATCCATTTCATCTGACTAGTTACAATGCGAAGGCACATCTTACCTGCCTCACAAGCAAGCGTTTTCCCCCTGTGAGTACCAGAGGGAAGCATCTCTAGCCTTTCCACTTGACGGTCGGTCTCAAATTACAGAAGCCAAGTCCTTCTATTCACAGAAAAAAAAAAAAAAAAAAAAAACGCTGCTGGTTCTGAAGTTTAATTGAATAGCTTTTTGTCGATCCTGCTTAGTCCTCTCCAGAGGCCACAGGTATTTGGAGAAAGAAAGAGACAGGGGGGTGGGAGCTGGCTTAATAAAAAGAAAACCACCTCTTAATCTTTTGCTGGAGTAAACAGAAAGCGGGATTCTTGCTCAAACCTAGCTCTGCACATGACTGATGATAGCCGTGTGCCTGCAAGCTCCGGCTACAGCTCTGCAAGGCGTGAGAGTGAAGACAGGGGGAGAGAAAGAGGCAAGTCACTGGAATGTGACAACATGTGTACATCAGAGAAAGGGAGAGGGAGAGAGAGGAGGAGAGGGAGTGGGCTAGTGAGGGAGAGGGAGCGAGGGAGCAGGGAAGCGTGCACGACAGAGAGAGAGAGAGAGAGAGAGAGAGAGAGAGAGAGAGAGAGAGAGAGAGAGAGAGAGAGAGAGAGATTAAGTGCACTGGCAGAAAAATAAGTTAATCTGCAAGAGATTTTGGTACAAGCTGTTACTGAAAACAAATGTTATTCTATCCCTATAATAGGGGTCTTTTTAAGCCTGTAAAATGTTGAAGCCCACAGTAAATTAGGACAACCTCATGAAAATAATCTCTCATGAAACTAAATGTTGCTAACTCTATAATGCTTGTGACACAGTTTATATAAAGTGTTACAGGAGGGAACTGGAGTTGTGAGGTTTGACTAGACTAAAAGTCCTAGCTGTGCCATAGGATTGACAAGGTCTAATTCTTAAAATGCAATTATTCATTTTTCATCAATCACCTTGCAGGCCTTTGATCATAATTCATTTCAGTCCGTGTCATTTCAAATACATGATTTTCTAAAGGACTGTATCCTCTTTTCTTGATCAATTTGAAATTTAATTCAATACAGTAAAATGAACACAGGTTATACTATATGAATAGTAATACAGTGATGCTGCCTCAAGATACTGTATTATCTACCAGACTGAATCCATAAGATTGAGTTGTTTGATTTGAATGGCATCGTTAAACATTAAGCTGCCAAAACCTTTCGATAGCAAGATGCCCTTAAGCCAACCATGGAGTTGTCCAAAACATATATAATCAATTATTTTAGTACTTTGCAGACGGAAGCCCATCTTCAGCTATGTAGAAAGAAAAGTAAACAAGGTGCAGGGAAAAGTAAACTGCACTGAAATCATTTATTATGTATTTATTTAAAACTTTTGTGTACTCACAAACATATATTACAATGCTGTTGTTATAGTTAATGACATGCTCTCTAATCCAGCATTGATACTTTCATATATATATATATATATATATATATATATATATATATATATATATATATATATATATATATATATATATATATATGTGAAATGTATTAATGCTGGATTAGTGAACATGTCATAAACTATAACAGAATTGTAATTAACCATACCTTAAAGGTATTAACAGTTCTACATACTACTTCAAACCCATACAAATGAATGCTTTTATGTATGCTCGTAGTTCTTCTCTTCCTAACCCGGTGAACTACTAGACAGTAATCCCCCCGAATCATGTTTCTATTGCTTACGTAACACCAAGGCTAAAATATATACAAACTCTATAAACAGATTATTTAATTCTGAGCATAATAATAGATAAAGCACCCTATCACCACATCAATTTCACCTGTGAAGAAGGCGATAGGCTGGTGTTAATTTGTCAGTGGTCCCCTGTTTGTCAGAGGTCTCCTTCCCTTTGTTCCCCCCAGTAGATGCCCTTGGCAGCAGATTCTGTCATTGTCTGAACCGTGCAGAGAATGACAGAAATAACAGGCACACCTTCCAAGCTGAGAAACAAAAGTGAAATAGTGAATACCCACGAGCCCTGAGACGCAATGCCGAATTGACACATGATGTTTTACATTATTATATGACCAGATTTCAAGGAAATATATGCCTCCCCATCAAGTGTCAAGATCAAAGCCAGTGCTTCTACACTTTACTATCCTCAGAACTTCAACCACTATTCTTTGGGGGCATATGACCATTAATTTTACTATGGAAGCACGAACAAAGACTGGTTAACCTTTTGAGGAAGGCCCTTGAGATTTCACACATAAATCTGACTGCACTGGGCCACACGACACAGCCAGAGAAATGCTTAAACATCTCTTAGTTTCAAGAAAGACATGCCTCGTTATGTTTTAAATAGAACTACATTTCCTGTTAAATGTATCTTAATACAATGTGTGAGCTGAATCTCTAACGCTCATGATTCTCATTGAGCTATAAAGCTGCAAAGAGTAGCACCATGTCTTTATGTCTGATGTTTTTATCCAGCGTGCTTGCAGAATGCCGCAAAGGGTAAGGTATTCCACATGTTTCTTCGTAGCATTACCAGTAAAGGCAGTGGAAATTGCTATTTAATGCTGGTATCCTGGAACTACTTGATATTCCACTCAAATCAGATTGACCTCATTTAGCTTTATATTGCCATCAAAAAATGTTTTCCGAAAAACTGATGATGGAAAATAATTGACACAAGCATTTTAGCATTCAGAAAATGTTATTCATTTGGTAATGGAGATCGATAACAGGGGTTTGATATCTGCGGAGGTTTTCCTCAGAAAATGAAATTGCGGATTATCAAGTTGTTCCAGGATACCACTTATTACTGCTTACAAAAATGTGTTACATCACCTAAACAAATGAAATTATTAGTATGAAGATACTGTTCCACACTCTGATTTGGGCATAAACTGGGCATAGGACATATCCAAGTCCATATTACCGCTGTGCCAACATAGACATACAAAGAGTGCCAGGCAGTAATCTATGCCAAGGGAAGACCCCCGAGACTAATTGAAACAATCAGTAACACATATAGTTATCTACTGAAAAAGTAATCAGTTTGGTGCTTTTAAATCAGCATAGTTTTCCTAAAGTAACTGATTTTAAATATAGTCCTTGAGCATCAATATGAGGCAAACCTATTGTATTGAAATAACTTCCAAAGATTTTGTATTCA
This sequence comes from Polyodon spathula, assembly GCF_017654505.1. Taxonomy (NCBI): domain Eukaryota; kingdom Metazoa; phylum Chordata; class Actinopteri; order Acipenseriformes; family Polyodontidae; genus Polyodon; species Polyodon spathula. Next base: position 11,557,788 of record NC_054555.1, read on the forward strand.
ATCCATTGTAAAGAGTTTAATAATTGTAAAACCCATTAAGAATGACTTAAAAATGTAAGATGATAGAAAATTTTAGAAATACAGACCTCACAGGTACACATGTGTACGGCTTTTTTAAACATTTGTTTTTTTTAGTAAGGAGCTGCAAGTGAATTTTCAGAAAAAAAAAGAAAAAGAAAAATCTGATTAAATCACTGCAGTAACCCTGTCAGATGAACTTAAAAGATGTTCTGCCTCTCTCCCTGCACTTTATCATACGTTAATTTAAACAGGACATCAAAATAAAATTAAAAATTAAAAATTAAAAACATTTATCCTATTATGTGTTTTTTAAGCTGCAGTGCACTGTAGTTTTCAGCATCACTGTCGCACCGGTCTCATCCAGCATAACTCATAGACCAAACCAGCTTCCCAAGTGTGATTCATCTTCTAACACTAGCTAGATATTTGCTAATTAGCATCTGACGTGTGAAGAGAATAGGAGAAATATTTGCATGATGAAATGAATGGCTCCTACAGTTACCAGCTGAAATCCAACGACCTCCTAGAAGTGATCAAGGATGTATTTGAATCGATCTACTGTAAACAGTTAATCCTGATATTTTATTAGGTGCGAAAAGAGGCACCCCACTAAAAATAATGAAAACAAAATTTGCCTTTCACATCACAAGTAATCAAATCAAAGCCATAAATAGTAATTATAAATATGAGCACCCTATTCAAGAGAAGCATGAATTTGAACACAGAGGTTAATAACACAGCAAGTCAGTTTTGGAAAGATAAAAAATAAACCACTTGAATTTGAGTATTATATCAGTTTTGAATCGAATAGCAACTAATCGCTATCAGTGCCAAAAAGGTGTTCTTTCAAGCGAAGTTCCTGTTCCTTTATGTGGAGTATTTACAATGGAAAAATTCAGTTTCGCCACAAGGTGTTCCAATACGAAGAGACTACTGCAGTGACATTCACTGTTGTCGGTAGATTTAATATCAAAACAACAATACTGACATTACAGAAAATACTTACAAACTCATCCTTCCTTTTCCCTCAGGATAAATGTGCAGGAAGGGATTTTATTTTGGATTGTACTCTAGTTGCACCTGGACACAGAACTGTATTACAAGTGACTAATACATCCTTGGCCCTCTTTTTTAGTTAAATCAAGCAAAATTGTCAGGCCAATCAAATGAAATTGTTCTTTGGTGGAAACTAAGAAATGTGACTGAGAAACCAGTGAAATAATATCTTCTGTGCCAACTCTGTGTTTCATGACACAGCAGGGGAGAGACTGAGGGGAGGGAAAGGGGTTTATAATGAGTTCCTCAATTTAATACAAAACTATGATTAAGTGGGATTGTTGATGTTATACATATATATATATATATATATATATATATATATATATATATATATATATATATATATATATATATATATATATATATATATATCTATATATATATTTAAATAAAACTTAATTGTTGGTCTAGGCCGTGAATAAGTGTGACTGTTCAGACTGCAATTGCTTAATTGGTTATGAAGGGATCATTCCCTGTGGGGCGGGGTGGGGGTTTGGGGATGAAAACTCAAAGGAAAGTTTATATTTCAGAATGGACAACAGCCACTTTTGAGACTGTTTCTCAGAAAACAACTCCTGACAAAGAGTCTTTTGAGACTGTTTAGTCATCAAATACTGTAGAACCGATATCTTACTGGATGGTTTGTCTCTCCGACGATCGGGAGATATATTTTAATAGCTGTTTTAGTCTACGTATCAATGGTGTGTTGAGTAGTGCATATTAAGAGGGGGCGGGGAGCCGGGAGCCGGGGAGGGGGGCAGAATACCAGACATGTTGCCTTTTGTCAGCAGGACAGATTTTAATTTGTGAGTGTAATGAGTAAAATATTCAGTAGGTGGTTTTGGAGTGTTATTAGGATATACTGTCTGGTAATGTAATAAACCAGACAGACAGTAGGGGGTCCTAGATATCAATTAGGGTTGTCAGCACCCCGCTTGACTTGACAGTAGTGAGAAGTAGCCATTTATTTCAATGCAATTAACTGCACTTAACTTTTGTCGCACTAAATGTCTAAAGAAGGACCCAATTCATGACACTGAGGCCCAGATTTTTAAAAGGATTGCGCTTGTTTTACGACCGCTAAACGGGTGCTGAGGGTTCTAAATTCTTGGATGGGATTTACAAAACACACTTAATAGCATAAACACGCAATTAAGACGTGCAGGGGAAATGTCTCTGTGCGCTTTAGCGCTTGATGCATAAGTAATTCTGTATATGCATATGTAATTCTGGGGCGAGTCTGAACGAAACCGCTAAAAATGGGAGGGGATTTTGCAAATGAGGTCTATTAAATATTCTGTCTAATTTATTAAAGCTACTGGTAATTGTGGGCCTCGTATTTGCTTGATTATTTTAAGAAGTCTGAAAAGCAGCCGTTAATTTGCCACAGTCAGACGGTAGGCTAAATAAAAGGCAAGGTGATGTGGAAGACTTGTCTGCAGCAAGAAAGAGACATTGTTTTCAAGGACAAAGAAACATTTAATAACATTTTGCAAAGAGCTCATTTTTTAACCCTTTTGATCAAGTCAGTTTGTAAATTTGTTTTATAATACTGTATTGTTTTGCAAACTCCAGTTTTCAATACATGTTTCATAGCTTACATCATAAAAAAAAGAAAGTCTGCAAATAGAGAAAACAGAAGCCATGTAAAAATAAGGTTCTCAGTAGCACCTAAAAAGGTCCGGACTGGTTTAGGCAGTGTTGTTAAATTCGAGTTGGAAAGAAAAAAAATGAAAAAAAAAAAAAAAAAAAGAACAGAGGGACAGATGGTGCAGTTGGTTTGTAGCTAGAGCAAATACGGTACAGCTGTAAAATGTAGCTATATCACAGACCATACAGATATGCCTTAAAATTATAAAAATACAGACATACATAAGTATGAGAATTGTAACTGCATAAGAATTTGAGAAGATACAGTGGCTCTCAAAAGTATTCCCCCCCACCCCCCGGACTTTTCCACATTTTATTGTGTTACAACATTTAATCAAAATGGATTTAATTAGCAGTTTTTGCCACTGATCAAAACCAAAAAGTCCACAATGTCAAAGTGAAAAATAAAATCTACAAATTCTTATATTACAAATATAAAACAGAAACTAATTGATTGCATAAGTATTCACCCCCTTTGCTATGAAACACCTAAATAAGCTCTGGTGCAACCAATTGTCATTAGAAGTCACATAATTAGTTCAATGGAGTCATTCAACTAAGGCCTATGGCAACTCTAAAGGAGTTACAGTCTTCCACGGCTGAGCTGGGAGACACTGTGCATATAGGAACAATAGCCCAGGTGCTTCACGAAACTGGCCATTATGGGAGAGTGGCAAAAAGAAAGCCACTGTTGAAAAAAGTCACATCATATCTTGGCTAGAGTTTGCCAGAAGGCATGTGGGAGACTCTGAGACCATGTTGAAGTAGATTTTATGGTCTGATGAGACCAAAATAGAGCTTTTTGGCCTCAACGCTAAACGCTATGGTTTGGCGCAAGCCTCACGCCACACAACATCCTTAGAACACCATGGGGATGGAAAGCTCATGAAGATAGAGGGCAAAATAGATGCAGCAAAGTACAGAGAAATCCTGGAGGAAAACATGCCAAAGTCTGCAAGAGACCTGGGACTTGGAAGATTCATCTTCCAGCAGGACAATGACCCCAAACCTACAGCCAAAGCCACAATGGAGTTGCTTAAAAACAAAAAAGTCAATGTCCTACAGTGGACAAGTCAAAGCCCGGACCTCAATCCAATTGAGAATATGTGGAAAGAATGAAAATTGCTGTTCACCAAAGGTCCCCACCAAACTTGACGGTGCTTGAGCAATTTTGCAAAGAAGAATGGGCAAAAATTGCAGTGTCCATATGTGCAAAGCTGGTAGAGATTTATCCAAATAGACTCATGGCTGTAATTGCTGCTAAAGGTGCCTCTACCAAATATTGAGTTAAGGGGGTGAATACTTATGCAATCAGTTATTTTCTGTTTTGTATTTGTAATTAATCTAGAATAATTTGTAGATTTAATTTTTCACTTTGACATTATGGACTTTTTTTGTGTTGATCAGTGGCAAAAACTCATTAAATCCATTTTGATTCCATGTTGTAACACAATAAAATGTGGAAAAGTCCAAGGGGGTTTGAATATTTTTGAGAGCCATTGTATAAGTCATAGATAAATTGAAGACTGTTTGTATGAAGCTGTATGGAGTTATTGTTGTTGAACATATTGCTATACAATAGAAGGATTTTCCACCTGTTTGACTGCCATGGGTGCAAGTAAATAAAACATATTGTTTCTGAAGTTTGAAGTTCGTCTACACGCTTGGAATTATTCTATATGAAATAAGAAGCTGAACTAATATGCGAAGCACATTAAGTGGATGATGTGTTGTAATGTATTAGCAACCTAGACTACAAACTCTGAAGTGGTACATTTGTTTATTCCACCTCATATTCCATATTTTATTCATTTGTTCTGGTGATGTATTTCGAGCTTGTAACACATCTTCATGTGTTACAAGTGTTGCTCTTACCAAAATCTCCAATTTCAGATTGATAAATTTCAGTTTTTGCTTCTGAACATCCTCATCACCATGGCCAGTACCAGGCTGTGGTCTTTGTGTGCCATTCATTTTTGTTTGGAATGTGTAGCCTACACATGCAGGGTTGACGCAAACCTGCTATTTATTGTGAGAGGTGTATAATTCTCCACCGCTAATTGCAGTGAGGGGTATTTAAATTGTTTGATTGTGGAATCGCTCGCTTTTTATAAAATAGGTTGTTATTTTGATGCTGAGTGTGGCCGCACTGAACACGCACATTACATGGCTTTTTGTGGTCTGTTTTTCCCCTTTAGAAATGTGGGCCTGAGTGTCTCATTTTCTCTCTCGGTTTCTTCGTAACGGGTCAGTCATTGTCGATAGTAATGCATATTCTATTCACCCTATACTACTAAATCTTATTTGTAACAGTGTTATCCTGCAATACCAGGACACGGCACAGTTTGGATAAAGAAACATTACACAGGGTCCATATCGAAAGAAGCCTGTCGACAAGCTGAATGAAATCACAGAGGAAGTAGCACATTACTGAACTATTAAATTCAGAGTCCTTAAAAAAGAAAAGACCAATGCAGGGCTCATCAAGTGTCCTTGCTATATACCAACACTATGCATACACACTCACAGTAATGTGTGATTTGAGTCTCGTATTGCTTTTGATGATGGCTACAAACCCATGCTTTACTTAATTCTCTCTATACCCTGTATCACAGGGAATGAGAGGTTGAACTGTTGCTAAATATAAATTATTAAGACATCACACAGTAGGATCCTGCCAATACTATTTCATACGGCTGTTTGTGATGTATTTTATATGAGAGGGCTTTGCTGTACACCTAAACTTAAAACTTAGAGTCCAACAATAATGTTTCATTTTATAGTAAAATGTCATTCTGTGGAGCTGGTGCAATGCATGGTTTAGCCTGTTGTGTCCTCTATTTAACCAGAAAACAACCCTTGTTGACAGACTAGTTTGTCTCCATTTTTCAGAGGTGCTGTCACATGCTTCCTCCTCCATTAAAACCTGTTTTCTGGTATGACACTTAAAGGAGCAGACCTCTGCTACTACTTACAGCAATGCCTGTGACACATCCAAGCTTTGTTATAGCACAGAAAGCAAGACAGCCATTTAAAACAGGTGTTCACCTTTTCTAATAATATTTAATGGTGCAGTAACACTTAAGATTTTTTTATTTATTTTTTTTAAGTAAGGTTGTAGCCACAAGCTCATGGTGGAAATATTAACGTAGTAGGTCTTTCTTGTAAAATCAGTACACATAAAAACCTACAAAGCACAGTAATTAATTAATCAATTAATTAATAATAATAATAATATAATAATAATAATAATAATAATAATAATAATAATAATAATAATAATAATAATAATAAATAAATGAATAAATAAAGTATTTGAGGTACATCTGAATTTAAATGTGGGATGGTTACTGCCATGTTGCTACATGTAGCAGGAGGGTGGCTACAGCTAAACCCAAATAAACAGAACCGTAACATGTTAATGTAAACAAACCGGTCAGCCAAACAAACAACATTTCTGATGAATCAAAGGAGGCTGAATTATGGAGGAATATAGAAAACATTCATCCAGAAATTATTCTGGGACAGCTTTAACGGTTAATAAAACTGACTTTTTTTTTTTTTTTTTTTTAGGGTTAAATCTCAATAGAGCCACTTGATTTTAACCAATCATTAAAGCAACAACCATGTCCAGATGCTGTTTAATTACCAACGCAAGGAAGCTGTGCCACAGGGAATCGAAACAAATCTAGACAACACCAATCGATCAGGGATTTATTGGCTGACTTAACCGGTAAATTACTGACAGAAAAAAAACAGACGCTCCATCCAGACAATTTCATTTGACCATATAGATCTCTTTAATTCGTCAATTTAGATTTTCAATATCAGATTTTAGCTGGGGAACCTGACAGAGTTCAGCAACAGAAGAACAGGACTGTTAGTGATTGAGATTTTGTTAAGGAGGTTGTTTACACCGCTGTCAAGCTAATGCAATATTATTTTCCTTTCCAAAGTTCAGAAGTTTGTCAACATATTTCCTGAGCTACAAGGGTAATAGTTTTTGTTTCACCTAGTGTATGTATCCTGTTTCAGACGCTTCTGGATGATGTTAATAAAATCCTCTGCATTTGATTTTACTGGAGTTAAAATATTTTTGTAGTGTAGTGTACTGACAAACTGTTTTTTCAACTTGTATTTGACAATGGATAAGTCTTCAAGGACACCAAGCTGAATTTTTTGTGAGATAATGAAATAAACGGCACACGATCCTAGGAGACAGCCACTGTTTTCATAAATATTAACAAGCAAGGTGCAGCCAGCTGAAGGCTGGTTTGTCACCATTCCGAAGCAGATTTGAATTCTTAATGTTTCCCAGTTTTCAATATTTGCAAATGTTTATAGCTGACGTTTTTAAAGGACATGTACTTGAAACTTTTCACATCCCATTTGTATTCATGATTCTTTTTTGGATGAGCTGTCGGAGACACCTTCTGTTTTGTGCAATGCTAGATTCACACTTTCGGATTGCGCTGGGAATGCTTTAAGCAACCACAAAGCTGTTCTGCTGTTCTTACACATTCATGTTGCCCCAAAGTCACTTGACAAGACTCAACCAGAGACCATAAGGGAGGAAGGTCCTGAGACAATACTGTAACTCTTGATTGCCCCACATTTGCAATGAGAAAGTACTGTGAACTCAACGTGAACCACTGACAGAGGCCATGTTATCCCGTGCATGCTACAGACTCAATTTAAAAGAGACAGTAGCTGCCTTATCCAACAACACTTCCATTGGAATAGGGCATTATATAGTTTTTGTAGTACCTTCATAAATGCTACTTACATCGTATAATTACATGCACAATCCACCATAATCATTTAAAAAAGTGACATGCATAGGATGGTATTGTCAAATAAATAAATAAATAAATATATATATATATATATATATATATATTATATATATATATATATATATATATATCTATATAAATATCTAGATTATATATAATCAAAAAAAAAATTTATTAACACATTTTTCTTTTTTTAATAGATCACAATGGCAAAAGCGTTAATTTGTATAAGTTTTGAAAAGGTTTAAATTCTGAATGTTCAATTACAATACATTTGGTTTGTTGAAATATTTTGACAACATGTTATGAATACTTATAAGCATGTCATGTTGTTTTCAAAGTGATTATGAAGGATAATGCATGTGGCCTATATGAATGGTGTCATGAATACTACTCCATTTGTAATTTGTGGAATGTGACAATGTCTAAACCAATGGCAACATGGTGCGTGGTGGAGTGTCATACCAGTGGTGCAGGAAGCAAAGATAATGTCAGAAACCGGAGCCTACGAGAAAGCAGACAGCAGATCAAATCTCTTTTTAAAAACATATTTAATACATCAAGACATGGGAAGGGGTTGATAAAATAAAATCTGCAACTTGAAATTAAGAAACACCCATATCTTTACAATGTCTTAACAGTCGGCTCTTATTAATCCAAATACAGTGTCTCTGACTAAAACCTAAAGTAGAATGCCTATCCTAAAGTGTAACCACATGATGATTTTTGGGTTTATATCTCAGTCACCTCCATTATAAAAGACCATGAAATTAGCTCCATAACTCGTGGCGATGGTTGAAGACATAAAATTCTGTCTCGATATGCTCCAATTCCACTTCCCGTGCTATGATATTTGGAGGATCTGATGTGAAATTCACTTAAACTACAGATACACACTGGATTCTATAAATATAACCCACACTATCCACATTCAAGTAATACCCTACAAAGAAAAAAAAGGCTCCTGGGCATAATAATCTCTAAAAATTAGTGATAATAATACAAATAAAAAAGGTTTCCATCCGAGGAGAATCTCCTGCATTGAAGTATGCACATGTCTTACAAGCACTATTAAATGTCACAGTTAGTGTCTTAGTTTTAAGTTAAGACCCTGAACCCAGTAAATTAGTGGTACAAAATGCTAGAACATGGAGGCTATAAAGGTTCTATTAATGCTGTTCAATGAATGGACACGTGGGTTACTAGTGAAACACAATGTGTTTCAATGGGCTGTATCATAAAACTTTATCTAGTTTTGATGGATTCAGTAGGCATTGATATTCAAGAAAGTTTTCTACAGTGAGTTGGAGTTTAAAATAAACGGTCTAGTTAGTGTTTTGTGAATTTAGGGGGCTTTATGAAGTGTGAAATGTACTGTGGTAAACATGTATGATGGATCTCCAGCCACTAGTGTAAACACGAAATGAGAGCACCTCTCATGACATGCATCAACCTTAAATATGTATACAAAGGTACATACGTGAGAAATACAGTCTGTAGCCTCCATATACTGTACAACCAAATTCTGATCATCAAAACAATATTTTTTTTGCTAACTGACTAAAATGTGTTGATTTTATGGTCCTGTGAAAGCCTCAGAACATGTCGGACATCAATAGGTCTCGTTGTCAGCAGCTGGATAGATAATAATTAAAATCACTTCATTGAGCTCCCAAATAATTGTATAATGTAGTCATTCGTAGTCCAGACTGATTATTTAAAGGGTATGAAAGATATTTCTTATCAGCATGCCTTGTATTTTAGTTAATGACACTGTATTCATTTTAGTGCAATTATATTAATCTGATACTTCTCTTTTTGGCCCAGCTAATTATATTTAAAATGGAAAGAAATGTGTTAATCTGCACACAAACAAAATAAAAATGTAATTTGGATTAGCTACACTTCAAGGTGTATTATTAAAACAGAAAGCAACCTGATAATTACATTTCTGCACAGAATATGTGATAATTTGTGCTTTTTATCAAAATTGGATAATCAGTTGTCTTCATAAGTGTGTGTAGAGATGTGGAGGACTTATCAAATGTCTTTATGTAATAATAATAATAATAATAATAATAATAATAATAATAATAATAATAATAATAATAATAATAATAATAATGCCAGCTTCTTTAGGTAACCAAATTGAATTACACAGTTTATTTTTTTCCCGTCTTGACTGTACAACTATGCTTGTATTTCTTACAGATGCCTCCACTGTATCCCTGTCACGCGATATGCATCTTCAGTTGGGGGTTGTAATACTTAGAGCATTTAGCTTCAAATGTCATTTTTGAAGCTTTCCCTCATCTTTGAAAAATGTTTGCAATTATTGAGAGTGGTTCTGGGTTCTGACGCTACAATATTTAGCTATCATCATTTTTCTTTATATCTGTCTTTACCTGGCTTTGAACTTGCTTTGAGCTTTATGGAGAATTTTAACTGCCTAGCACTAAACAGCATTTCTCATTTCATCCAAACCATAGGACACGGTAACCTTTAAACTGCAGGCACAACCTGCTCAACATAAATCGGCTGGGTGATTATATGAGACCAGCCAAGTTGAACGGTCTTGTCACACAATTTCAATGGAACGAGGAAGTCTGGGCAGTTAGAATTTTGCTGACAAGCTCACAGAGACAGGTAGAAAAATTATAATATCATCATAACTCAATATTGGGTGAAAGGTGAAAAAATAACATGACATTTAAAAGGTATGATACTTTCTCCTTAAAGTACTTTCATACTGAATGGCCACTGGTTACTAACTACTGTCAATAAATAATGCAATACTTTGTTTCAGGCTGATGACCTCTAGTAGTGCAGTACCATATTTTTTCTAAACTTGTCACAACGAAGATTACTTGCTCCAGAAGTAAGCAGCATAACAGCATAGTGTTTTTAGTATGCACAAATTGGGAACAGAGCACATCTGTTTATTGAATTAGTGTGCAAGCCAAATGATCATTTAGAGATATCTCAAATTAATTAATATCTTCAAATATTTAAAGATATCTCTAAATCAGTTAGCGATATCTCAAACACATTTAGTGTTAGTGATTATTTCCAGATATCTTTAAACTGAGCTTTAAATGAGATATCTAAAATGCATTTTCAGATATCTTTAAATCATTACGATATCTCAAAATGTTTTTTTTTTTTTTTTTTCAGAAATCTCTAAAATATTTAAAGATATCCTGAAACAACTTCCTGTTCATGTCAAGATAACTATAATTGGACAGGAAGTCCATTCAAAACATAAAGCATTTTCACAGGAAGTCACAGATCTTGAAATAACTTCCTGTGTATTTCGAGATATCTCTAAATGAACAGGAAATGATTTAGAGATATCTTTAAATGAACAGGGAGTTATTTAGGAGATAGTTCTAAATGGCAGTTTGACATACCATATTAGCAAAACATTATTTAAAGATATCTGTAAATCAATTTGAGATCTCTGTTTCATTTTTAGATATCTTCAAAAGGGGCTATTTACAGATATATCATGTTCATTTAAAGATATATGCAAATGATTTACATCTCTGAATATTTCAAAATATCTTAAAATGCAATTAATGATCTATTAATTGATCATTTCAATCTAAATGATCATTTGGCTTGACATAAATTCCCAGAGCTTTACGGTAAATTAGATTTTTGCTAACTCTTTAAAAAACAGACCAGTAAAACCTTCAGAACACTTGTCTGACAGGTTTACAAGACCTGCATTTTCAGTATCTGAATAGATTACACTGCTTAGTTGGATCTAGCTATTGATCAGTAAATGGCAGCAATGGCAGAATTAATTGCTTGTGACAAGGAGGAGAAGTACTCTGGTCACAGTTTATAAAGAGTGTGATTGTAGGCAGATGGTTAACAACCTGGAGAATCAGAAACAAAAGGATGGCGCTTCTACATGGACTGAAGTGAGGCTGTACATATTGAAATCTAATGTAAATCATGAAAAAGGGCTCAATTCAAGTTATGTGCAGCCCTTACCGAACCATTAAAAGAACAAACCCTTCTGCAAATGACACCATGGGAATGACAATGACAATATTTATTTAGACCCCTCAGTGGAGAAAGTTCTCTTCTAATCCACTCACCACCAAGATAACACAGCAGATTACAGGGACCAATGAACAGTAGGAGCTCTAGCATTGAAGCACACAGTCAGAACAAATAACAGCTTTAAAATGCACGACTTACATATGACAATAGTGGCAAGATGCAGATCCTCTGTACAGACTCCGGGCGCCTTTTATTCCTCCCTCCTAGGCCTTTCCTCTCTGAAACACTCATTAAATTGAAGGATAGTAGTGCAGGTGAGTGGTATGTTCCCAGTGGAGGTGTTATAAAAATAGGAGCCTTCTTGGCAATTGTCTTGTCATTGGAACACATCCCTAGCCCCAACCACATCCTCCAAAATTCCCAAAAGTATGAACCCCTTGTCACCTGTTAGATATCCCCTGTCCTATGCAATCTTACAGAAAATGACCTTTATTATTGCAGCTATAAGTCTTTTTTATTAGAATCAGTATAGGGTGCTTCCTTGGAAACCAAGGGCACGACCATCTAATATCTTATAAGTATGCACTGGATTGCCTGTTCTTCAGGGAGCTGCACCCTGCCTCGCCGTTTCTTATTTAGCTTCCAAACGCACACCGTGATTGAAGGAAGTGTATTTGAATCAAAGCTTACACTTGAATACTGGCTCCCTATCCTGACCTCAGTTAAAATACATAATAGAATTATAGCTCAGAAGAGAGCAGATCATAACTTATCTGGCCTTTCACAATGAGCAAACCACTGTCAATCTGGAATGAATCATTAAAATATGTGAACGATATCATACATATCTTGTATTTGTCTTCATTATTGAAGTAGCTATGACAGTTTTTTTTTTGGATTCTCCCCTTAAATGTGTTTTTGATCCCACTGGTATTACTTAAAATTGGCACACATGTGTAAACCAGCAAAGAAACAATTATTTTATTTAAGGGCAATTGCATTGACATAGAGAGCAATTAACTCTTCTCACAGTGCCATAACTGTGTGGGTGGGGATTTACAATGTGCTACACCTGCATTTACAGACAATAGGCTAACATTGGGATTTCCACACTAAATGTATTCTTGGGGTAATGTATTAAATAAATAGCAGCCAACGCTAGACACTAGGTTTCCATTGTAAAACTTTACACCCACTCCAGAGAGAAATATACAAGGGGCTGATGATTAATGCCATGTTTCCACCTGAACCATGAAACTCATTACTCCAGTATCAAACCGTTTCCATATACAGTCCACCACAGACTCTACACAAAGGTCAACGATTGCCTGCAGGTGTTGCAATATTTCCCTGATAATATAATTAATTCAGAGTTCTCTATTCAATCAATCTTTATTTTATATAGCGTATTTCATAGTGGACCACCATCATAAAGCATTTTACCAGATGCAGTAACAATAAGAAAATCCATAATACTTTAAATATAGAGAAATTATCTGTATTTGTGTCTACATGTTTAAAACCAACCACTTACGTTTCCTACAGTATGGCTTGGAAAGACTGGGGAGATGTAGTTCTGCTAGTTTAGTCCTAACTGGGGCTGACAGAGTTCCATTTACAATTGGGTTGCTCTCGATCTGCTGCTAATGAGAAGGAACAGGACTGATACAAAACTATAGTAATAAAATGAAGACCGAATTTTAGATGCTGTATTGGTATGGTACTCAATGGACATTTAAAAAAAAAAAAATAATGATCACATATAAGACATTCTGCATATGTTGTTTTTCACCGTTATGGAATTAACCTATAGAAAGTCCTATAGTAAATTGGTCGTCCTATAGTAAATTGGTCAAGTCCTATAAAATACCCTATAGGATTTCTTTAAAACCTTTAGAGTGTCCTATAGTACCACTATATGGAGACCCTTTTGAGTACTATAGGAGGAATTTTTTTTTAAAGAATCGTTTACGATTTCTCTAAAAACCTTTTTAGTCTTCATAATGTCCTATAGTACCACTATAGGATCCTACAGGACATTTCTGTAAGGGCAATTAACAGGCTTCTTAATGTTTCTATTAATATAGTGATATCACAAACAAAACAGGGAAGAATATTTGACACTGCTACTAACAGTTTTTAATAAACTCAGGATCCTCATTCAGTTAACTTTAAGCAGAGACACATGTTTAGCTAAATTTAGATCACAGCACAGGAACAATTTGTATTTTTATTCATCATGAACACAATGTTAATCCAATCAAAATGAGTATCGCTCCACATTGCTTCTGTTTATTGCTCAAACGAATTTTAGATGCTGAGTCTTGTATTTCCCAAAAATGCTGTTTCCTAGCTGAAAGTGAGTCTACTTTCCAAGAACAGAATAAACAACCATAAGCCAAAGACATTAATAATATCAAAAAAGACTCCCTCATAAAGTGTTGGATCATCACTTTCTAGTGGTCACATACAAGAAGCATGAGCTTCAATCAAAAAGTATATGCTTTGTGACAAAAAAAAATTACCATAGTTTAGCATTTTTTTTTAAATACACTTTACCTCTCCAGCATTTTTGACTCTTGACTTTCTGAATTCCTTGCCAGTCCATAGTAAGGACAGTCCAGCCTGGTTTCGGGAAAATGCTTTGGGTACCAGGAGAGCCATATCTCTGGATAAGCTATGGTATAGTGTGTTCATTCAGTGATTTATTGGAAAATGGCAGTGACCCTATAATTTGTGTCAGGAATGTCTGCTGGCTACAATAAGAAGTTAAGTTTCCATTTTTCAGTTATGTTATAACCCAGAGAAGAGCGTTTTTCCTTAACATTCAAGAGAAAGATCATTTCCTGAACATGAGTCAGGCGATAACACTAGCAGCACAGACTTTATACGCCAATGATACTGAATATACAGGCAGAGCTGTACATTGAAATGACCAAATAGCTAAAAAAAAAAAAAAAAAAAAAAAAAAAAACAGGAAGACTGAATTAAAACATTTCATCACATTTATTTAAAGACTCCTAGGTGCTTTAAAAAAAAATACAGGCCTATGTTGAAAATACAAATTATATTGGTGTCTTTAGAAAATACCACAATACTGCTACTGTATTTGGAGATACAAAAGGCAATCCCCTTTTCCAATGTTTGCTTTGATTCTTGAAGTATAGTATTTGAAGTACTCTGCAAATACTGTAGTATCAAAAGCAATTAATGAGATTTCAAGGGGAGGAATCTAGCAGCTAAAAGCAGACAAAAGAAGCAATGTTTTCTTATATTGTAAAGTGAATATCAGGCTAAAAGTACTGGAGAATGTGGCAAGCAGACACTAGTAAATAATATTTCACTTCAGAATGCAACATGATAGATGGACATGACAGCTTGTGTTATTGAATGTCTCGCTATAGAAAAGGGTATGGAATACTGTGGAAAACAGACACATATTAACTAAAAGGTATATGTTTAAAGACTAAAGTGTGTAGATATAATTATTTCTTTTAGTTTATTAAGAGAACAAGCACTCACATTACAAATCAGATATTATATACTGAAATGGCAGCAGTCAGAAGGTTATCCAATTAAACGTGAATATTTTATTCAACCCCTCCTTTCTGAACAATGTTAACTAGTCTGGTGTATTGTGCAGCCATGTAGCCAATGTAAGATAAACAGATGTCTGGATATATATTGTACTGGGACCACTGTGAGCGACGTAATTGAATTCCGATGAATTCCGATTTTCTAGAGATTGACTAACTTCTTACAGAGGAAAATAAAATAAAATCCAAATAACAGAGTTGATATAAAAAGAAGAACAATCTTTCAGTAGTCTTATTGAAGCTCTACATGCAATATCAAGACTTTATGGTTTTCTGTGCTTTCCAACTGTGACAGCTTATTTGCTAACACTATTTTCTTTTTGTTCACAGAAATTGTAGACATTGTTGAAAATGTAAGCTAAATTTCAGGTTTGGAAACTATGTGATGCCCATTTATAAATAGCAGATGTCATTGTAACTCCAATTTCCAAAACTGAGGCTTTTGTTCAAATTAAAATCCTCACACTAAGGCAAGCAATGGGAGTCATAGTGCTAGGATAATATTGAATTGGAAATGCTAAAAAGGAAATCTGTGTGCATCAAAACTTTTTGGTCGGCAGGCATAAAATTGTGCCACTAGTGTGTACTTTTTGATTGAACTGACCATATTTAACACCTATTGTATTTGCAGTGCTCAGATTCTGGTCTCATTTCTAAGCATGGTGGTGGAGAGATATCCTTAATACAGTACAGTGAGACCCTGCTATTTAGGCCAGTCAAGTGACCAACCAAATGCGGCGGCACTAATAGAGGGTGGCCAAAATGAAATACACACAATTTCTTGTAACAAATTAAAACGTTTGTACTATCTAAAAAGTTTTTAATTTAACTAGTTAACACTTGAACAGATCTAATGTACACTTTTAGTTTCCTCAAGTTTTCAGCTGTTTAAGAATAATTATTCGTAGTTTACACAGGATTAGAAACTTCCACTAGCCCTTCACCCAGTCACGGGTCTCAGAAGTCCCCTTGTTTCAGTATGTAATCGAAATCAGCAGGTGCCTGGAGTTTGAGTAATCAGGCCCTTGCTAAACCTGCGCTGAAATGATCACACATGAATAAGCCTCACCTGTATCTGTAGGTTGATTATTTGTGGCTGTTCATGCAGCTATAAGGGAAGAACAGTATTTAAAAGGGGTTGCTAAAACTCCTGGCTACTGAACCATACAAATAATGTGCCTGATTGATGGTAGTTTGGAAACCCAGAACTGGGTGAAGCACACGGCTGCCTTAATACTGAACAAAGGGGTGCCCTTAATAGAAGGTGGCTTATTATAGGAGCAAATTGGGACTGTAAAAAAGTGGCCTTAATTGCAAAGTGGTCTTTCTACTGAGATGACCTTTAGCAAAGTTTACTGTGTTGGGGCCATGTAGCATCTAAGGATTCCTGGCTACCTGGTTTAAAGACCAACACACTCGCTGCAGAGCCAAAAGAACCAGACACTTTGTGAAGCAGACAGTCGTATCCCTGCATAATTCAACTGACAGAAAATCCATCACAATGGCTTGGGATAATGTATTTAATATAGAATTTATAACAGTGTAAATTATTTTAGACATTAATGTAGTACAATGCTAATACTCTTTAGTGTGTGTAGTGTGAAATGTGTTTATATATGTGTCACTGTGTTTCCAGGACCATCTGAAAAAATATAAATGGAGGGTAGATAAATAAATCAATTGCAATGATATAAAGCAGAAATAAATGACTTAGATGGAGCAGTTAAATTATTGTAGACAAGGGCTGCCACCTGGCTCCATAATCTCAGGACACTATGACAGGCCAGGTTTTTCAACTCGCCTCTTAAAACCGCAAGTTCATTGATTTTATTCAGCATGTAAAGTGAATGTGAATTGCTTTTTTTCTGATTGGGCGGGACTGTGTGAAGCAGGAAGAAATATTAAATAAATAGAAGATTAATCACAAGGTTAAATAAAAAAGAATGTGGGTGAATGCAAAGGTCTCCATAATGCCCATACCAAATTTCAAGCAATAAGGTTTTTTTTAATCCATGTTGTTAACGTTGCTCTCCAGATAGAATCGCCATTGCAATTAAACAATGAAATACAATTATTGAAACTCACAATCACTTTACTTGTTGATTAAAATCGGTTCATTTGTGTGTGAAAGTGTCCCGTGATTTTGGAGCCTGGTGGCAACCCTAGAGTAGACATAATGTGTAAACAGACTCAGAAACAACAATGATGTTTTTAACAAAGTAAACCAGGAACCTCGTGTGTACTCCCTCAAAATCCAGGGAAATAACAATATACCCCTTCCATGATAACTGTGAGCATCATTGTTTGGATAGATGTGGTCTGTGTTATTTGTATCATTTTTAGTCGTAAATTCGGAAATGGAATGCTATGTGTTATATACTGCAGGTGTACATTTAGTGTCCATCAGACTAACAGGCAATGTTAGAAGGAAGAGCAGACCCCCTTTTTTTTTTTTTTTTTTTGTTTTTTCGTTTGGGCAGGAGCCTGCAAGCTGTAATTAGAGATGATGGTACAGTGTTGCGTGATACTCCCCTTACTAAATGTGTCTAGCCATACCATGGATACACATAAAATAATTCTTACAGCTTTTCTCTAAAACATTACAATTATAAACCATAGTGGCATGAAATCAATCATTACAGCAGCAATCAAATATTGCAGAATGACTAATAAACAGTCTGGACCAACTACAAATGAGCCATAACAAACAGCGAGGGTATTGTTTGTCAAGCATTGATTATTCCTGTCCCTATAGCTTCCTGACATAGCCTAACATCCAATCCCAGTATGAGAGTTTACATGTGTAACAACCCCATGCTGGATATACACTGTCATCTGAGGCTATATGTGGAATGTGGGGCTGATTGCTACAGTAAACACGAGTGATGTTACTTTAAGTCAGAGCAGCGAGTAAAGGACAGCAAAGTACATTTTTTTCTTTTCTCCTAAATAAACTGTTTATAACACAGACATCACAATACAGTATTTAATAGAAAAACCTGAGTTACCGTGCCTCTTATTTTTTTTTTACTCACCCAACATATTTGAGCAAAATCTTTTTTAACTGGGAATAAAGGACATACTTATATTTAAACTGAAGGTAAATACATTTCATTGAGATTATCTCAGTATACTCCCAAATTAATTTCACAAGCCCCCCTTGTGATAGGAACTTTCAATTCCAAAGTTAATTTGAAACTTGACTTTCAAATTACTAAACTATAGTTGTCTACAATGGAGTGCTACAAGCACTGAATAGAGGATGGACCCCCGTCAAAACCATCTTGATTCTTTATTAATGTATTAGGGCCCAAGTATATTTCTTGTCCTAGAACACAAGCATCATTCAATGATTTGCAAGGATACTGTACTTTAGGTTTTCTCAATCCCTGGCTCCACTTCTCATCCTTTCTGGCAAGTAGTGTATTGCTAAGAGTTGGGTCCGCTCACAGACAACACTGACTCCCATTTTCAGTTTGTTTGTATAAGAAAATTATAATAACTGCCTTCCTGGATTCTCCAAGAGAAGTGTCTGATAGAAAACAAGCACCTTAAATCACTGGTTTCAAATGCCGGTCTGTGGATGCTGGCGGGCTGGTAGAAGAAATACATTCTTGTGAAAGTGATGTGGTATTTTCAGTCAACGGAAGAAAAGAAGACTGTCACCAAGACACTTGAACTCTTCACAATGTTCAGCGGTGTGACATTAAAACTAAGATCCTTATCATGGGAGCACTGGCAATGAAATTGTTTTTCTTCCTGTCAGTATTTTTTTCCCTTTTTTCAGTGCTGCAGAACACAGAATTGACTTCTCAAGATCAAGTCCAGAGAGCGCTTACCTGGGCCAGATTCAAAGTTTCTGATTCAGTTCAATTCAATTCCCAGAGACTAGCAAGATAGCAACACATTTTATTTATTTATCTGAGAAATAATGAAATCCTGGACTGTCTGCTCTGGTGTCTATGTACCTTACAGAAACACTAGGATTTGGGCATTGAGGTGTGCTGAAAATAAAGTCTCTGTGGTAGATGTTTGGTGATGTATGTATATTGAAAGTTAATTTATTCAGGTTTTGTATTGCATATATATTGTGTACGGCTAGTTTGCCTTCCGCTTCTGAAATCCAGAACATGTATGCAATATTGTCAAAGTGAATATTAATAGATAATGTTCTTTTCTCCTTATGGATTTACCCAGAATAAGAATAAAGTAGATTATTTTATATTTAGGATGCAAATTTCCTCAAATTGTTTCAAGTATATGGTTACCTGAAGCTCAGACCATCCATTTATTTATTCTAGCATCGAAACTTTAAACTCGGCATCTCAATTAGGTTAACGTACAGACCTTTAGCATTCTCGCTGCGTCACCTTGACCTGCAATAGGTGTTTTGTGCAATTACAGTATAAGCTATGTATTGCATAATGGCCACAATGTGTGCTGTGATTATGGTCCATTACGTTCAACTTGGGCACACTCCACAAGGTTTGTGAGAGAACAGTATTCTACATATTTTAACCATCACAACAAAAAATAAATGTTTCCTTAACCTTTTTTTCTTAAAATGTCATAAGGATGGGTGTGTTAATAGTCATCACTTTCTTTATCGTCACATTCCTCCTGCTTCTGTCTGCTTATTGCAGTCAGATGTAAAACGTCCAACTGTTTGAAAAATCTTAGTACAGACTTGCAGTGCTTTATTAGACGTTATAAGTATTACAAGTTAAGGATCTAAACAGTGCCACATCTTGTTACCACCACCCTTAAATTATTATTCTTGACTTCATTTCACTGTATTGTATGTATTCGTTTTAATAAGTGGATCAAACAATCAACCAGGGGAAAAGCATCATTAAGAAAGAGTTTATTTTCTATCCAATAAAATAATTTTAAAAAATGAATACATATTTTCCCAAATCAGGAAATGCAGAAATGCTAAATATGTATTATTATTATTATTATTGCACTGTGTAACACATTTTTTATTTTTTTTGGTTCCTGGGTAGTAAGTGTTATTTCCTAATTACTTATGCCTCAAAAGTATAGAAAATGGCTATTATTCCCCACAAACTTTGCTTTTGTGACCAGGACAGTGCTATTTCAAAATATCACTATTTCCAATGGGAAAACGGGCAAATGTGTGTCTTTTCGTTCACATAAAGTCAGAAAAAAACAACATATGAATCCAAATTAACATGTATTTATACTAAAGTAATACAAAAATGACTACAAAAGATTTAGAAGTGAGTAGTTTTTCGAAATTTACGATTATACTGTATTTAACTGTTAATTCTAACTGTTCAAACTGCTGCATGCTTCCCTTTTTTCTCCTTTTTATTTCTGTTTTTTATGTCTCGCTTTCTGACAGAATCTCTGTGCTTTGGCAGCAAGATCAAATAAAATTTCCTGAGTAGGCATGAAAAGGAAGCAGTTGTGGAGTGGCACATGGATGTTTGATGTGCTAGAATTAAATTTACATTAGCCGTGCCAGTTTTCTATCATCAGGCAAACACATTGCCAATTGTCTACATTCTGCTTGTGGAAGAATGTTCATAGTGACTGCAATTATTCATTACTTAAATTATTGACCTCTATTTTAGGTATTTTATTTCATTGTGCATTTATTTTAAAGATTATTCCAATTAGCTCATCAGTAGCTGGTTGTATTTGTTAGACATGATGACAGCTTTGATGGTTTACAATAAAATATATTAAAATGCCACAATTTTTAAATCTGTTTTTCTAACCCCTTACAATCCCATTATTCTATTTTTATAATTCAATTGATGTATTATTACTATGGTAAATGTGACTGTAGGGACACATGGTTCCTCCTACCTTCAAACACTGCTGAAAGCACTGGTGGAAACGATGGCCTGTTTGGAGTTAGGAACCAACCTGAAACCTACTTGAGCCAAATACCAATGCTCCTCCTATGGTCGCTAAGGTAGTAGCAAAGGCAAACAAAATGAAGAAAAATTCAATTTTCTTCTATGCTGAAGGTATTTTACAGGAAATGTCTATTGGAAACATCCTTCACACACAATATATTATATTGAAATGGGTTTACAAATATTCCTATAAAAAGGGACATTTCAAACAAGAATTCTTAGAAGCAATTAGGTACTGTGAATGTTTGTTATTGTCCATTTTTCAATCGTATCTATTACCATAGCTACAGTTGAATGCAACCTTTGCAAAAAAATTGCATTTAGTCAATGGACACACACACAGTATTAGTGTACAAAGGCACTGCTGGAGCAAGGCTGTGAAACTTAGCCTGAATGTATGTATTTATTTTTGTTTGTTTATTTATTTATCTATTTATTTTGACTGATTCTGGCCCGTTGCATGAGGACTACACCACAATCAAATGCTTCTTAATTACATTTTCTTAGACTTCTGTTGCGATTTAAGATTGCTCTTTCAAAATTGACGAAAATGTTAGTGTCAGAGATTAAAATGCCATCTATTTATCCACAGAGCTGGGATAACATTAATAGCTCAATCCCCACACAGGCGTCCAGAGGTGAACTACTGTAACAAACTGCTGTTTAATTTACAGCCTGCACCAGATTTGGGACCAGCTAAAAAGTAGGGAATTTGCTTCAGACATTTTCTGGAATGGAAGTCCCCACCATCATTGACTTTTAAATTCTCTTACAGTACATGTGACAGCAAAGGTGTCAAGCCTACACCACATGTAAGCAAATATACTACAGATAGGACTACAACAAAAAGTAGCTTTACTTCCTCATTCCATTCAAATCATGTGACAATGTGATTTTTTTAATGGAATAAGGAATCCAGTTAGACCCAGCATTTAGGATTCTCCAAGCTCCAAAAGCTAGGTAGCGTTAGAGAAAATGGTAATAACTCAATATTAGAGCAGCTGAACCTCTTATATTGATACAATAATAAGGAACCACTAAAAAAAGCAGATACAATGACATTTAAGGCTACTTACTCTTTAACAAATTCATTATATAATAGAACTATCTGGTCAGAAAAAAAAACAAAAAAAACAAAAAAAAAAACTGTTTTTTCTAAAACCACTCACTGTTTGTTTTAATTGCCTTAAGTCTGGTTACAGCATCACATTCTATAAACCGGGGGAAGGTTACTGTATATTGTTTATTATATAGTTTGTCGCTAAAATCACGGTCTAAACCATCATCACTCATGTGGGCTGAGATAACCTGAAACAGGTCCTGTTTTTATTCTATTGTACTTAATTTTTGCTGGCTTATCACTTCATTAGTACAATGATGTTTTCATCACTTGAATTGGTTTCAACCATAAGAGCCAAACAGAAGCAGCAGCTGGCTCCTCAGGATGTGAGGCGGGCTATTGTCTCTCATATAAAAAAAAAAAAAAAAAAAAAACATAAGAAATTGGCTCTATTCAGGTACAGATGAACACTACAGAACTGTAAGTGGATATATGCAGTAGGAAACCACCATTATGCTATATAAAACCTGTATTGTAAGTGAAGGCTGGAGCCTGCCCAGAAAAAACTGAAACAAAATTGTCATTCTACTCCATGTTAATGTGCAGTAAGCCAACTGTAGGTTCTCAGTTAAAACATAAGAGGAACTCAGTGGTTGTCATGTTTTAAGTTTTTGGTATTCATTTTTAAGTAATATCATAACAGATCAACTTACAGCCATTACATGCATTTCCATGTGTTACCAATGTTAGTGTTAGTTTTTACTTTTTTTTTTTGATCATTAGCATATCCTTACCAGCTGTTATTTGAATATCAATCTATCTTACACTACAGTTGCCCTGTGGAAAAGGTCATAAATGGTCCCCAACTATAAATGTCAAAGGATACTGGTTCACACTAATTGAGATTGTCTTATATTAATGAGAGGAAAATGAAAGAACGCTCAAACAGAAGTGCAATTGCTTCTAAGCCCATTAACAGAGAACTGTGTGCTGACATTAAAATATAAACAAGATGCAAATGCTTCCATGTTTACAACAGCTCTGAGCTTACACTCTAACAAGCACACACAGAGTGTATATCCTGTTCTTCATGTCACTGACTGCAACGAGCAGCAACGGTGATAAAGACTTTTTCAGACTGTGTTCCTGAATTCGGTTCATTTTAGTTCATAGCTCTGTGAACTTAAACTTTAACTGACACTTTATTTAAAGCTCATTTTGATTAATAGAATTACTTTTTTTTTTTTAACCAGGTCCTGGCAAATTTGCGCCCGCGAAGCCAGGTCCATGGGAAAATTATGGGAAATGAACAAATTTCTGACGGGTCGTAGCGTGGGAAAATAAATAAAGCTTTAAACATGTTTTCCAACAAAAGCATCACATCAGTCTGTTGACAGTGCTGCTCGCTTATGCTGTGCTTTTTTCCTGAACGGCTTTTGATATATGAGAAGGCTGTCGCGAGAAGGCAGTGTGTAAGATAATAACCTATGCAATAGTCAGTGTGCCCGCAAACATCCAAGTAAATTCAATTTATGCCCGTGCAAAATTACTTTGAGGACCACTGTTCTAGAATCTATTAGGCATAGAAAACTTTAAATAAAGCATACATTATAAAATGTGTTAATTTTACATATTGTGTGTTCAGAAAAGGGAATTATACATGTTCATGACTTGCTTATTTTGTTATAGTTGTTCTATAATTTTTTAGAATAGTGATTCAAGTGGGTACAAACAACTATATCTCTTACTATGGACAAGATCTGTAATAAAAGTACTGTCCAGGACTGAAAAATCAATGAACTCACCAAATGCTTTCCTTTCAAAATAGATATGTTTTAAAAAGGAAACTGCAGTTTTATACTGTATAATATTCTCTTTTTGAAAATAACGGCATGAGAAACTGATAGTATAAGTATAAATAAAGAAGACTGTCGGCAAGCCATGCAAAAACAACACAAAAACTGGAATCTCTAGTCCCCAAACTGTTCTATAATGTCCGGAAATCCTTGCTGTGCTGGGGCTCACTGCTTTAATACTGTAGTACTCCCATTAAATGAAGAGCAAACATGAATAATGGTCATACACAGTAAAATCTTTATCTTTAAAGGCTTACTCTAGATCTCCCCAGTGATACGCTCTGGTGCATGATGCATATTTCTATGGCTGAAAAAAAAAAAGAAGCCTGGTCGAGATGTCCACTCATTCCAGTGCAAATTACTGTGGGTAAAATAAAAGAATTTGAGCCGCGGCAGTAGTTACTGTTCTCTAAATATTTTATCATCGACCCCATTCATGGGATTATTCATTTAGTAGAGTGTTACAAATGGAGGTCACTGGATCATAAACATGATTATGAAAAACTAAAAGAAGGGTGAGGTGGAAAACAGTCTCAAGAAATTGGATTCCTCAACGCCGAACTGAGACTACCCTTACAAATGTGCAGTCAGTGTACCAGGTTGATCTGGATACCAGCCCTGCATTACTTATTTCAAGAGAAAATAGCTTGAAATGTCTCTGCACTCTGCACAATTGCATGAAAACAGTTTCTTTAAACACGTACCAGTAAAGGTAATATTTAAAGTAGTAAATGTGTCAATCCTTGAAACAAATTGCTTCTTAAAACAGATACTTTATATAGCTCCGATATCCAAAGCAACTGGAGCCACAGTATTGACATTTTGGCTCCAAAGCAAAAGAACAGCTCCTTCAGTCAAGTTGGTAGAAGTACAAAATGTTATCCAGGTTATTTACATTTCTATAATCTTATTACAACACTGTCTGCACGACAAAGATAATTAATTTTAATTTCAGGCCTCACAGTTTGTGAACTATGTTTCAATTTATGAATTAATGTCTGAGTGGTTCTCTTAAAGCACATAAAAATAGTTCTGCACATAAATATGTCCTTATGATGACACACCAGACAGTTCAATATACAGCTATTCAAATCATAACCCATAATCAGGTTAAATCTACTGAGGGAGATAACCAAGACACTATAGATTTGTATTAATTAGAGCTCTAACTCTATATATGTTATGCCCAGAGCTATCAACAGGCTAAAGGCTGACAGTGGATGGAATTTATATCTTGCAGTCATTGGATGGAAAAGAAAATCCTTTTAAAGATACGTAGCTCTTCAATGCTGTCACTTGACCAGTGTACACATTGGATGGCAAAGTATATAAAAAGTATGAAAATTATAGCTTTGCATATTGGAAGATCATCCAATGCTGTCTTTAGACAGTGTGTAAAAAAAAACAAATAAAATAAAATAAAAAATAAAAAAGCTAAGTTTACTGCCAGCAATGGACAGCTCCCTGCACAAAGCTGTCTTATGGCAGTATAGGATTTCAGGTATCATTCATTGCTGAGAGTGGATGATTAACTTGTCCTAAGCCAGCATCTGTTTACAAATTGGCTGCATTTCCAAAATGTATATCTTCATTGACTGGCGAATCTAAATGAATGAATTAGTTACCAAAGGTTGACAGATTAACCATTATTTTTTTATTAATTACTGCTCAGCACTGCTTAATTGCTGATTCATTAACAGTAAATTAATACTGACTAGTAAATTATACTTAAAAAGGTCTGCACCAAGGGAATGTGATTAATAAGATTAAGTCCAGAATTTAGAAGTCAGTTCTAAAGCACAAATATATATTTTTTTTTATCATTATTAGTATTATCATCATCATCATCTGTGCTCATCTACTGTGTAGACAAGAACTGATTAACCGTCTTTGTACTTTTTCTTGAAACGTTCCCAATTCATAGATTGCACATACTGTTAAATTGCTTCACTGTTGTCTGTCAAGAATCCTTAAAGGTGCTACAATGGCAGCACCCTCTGAATCAGTTAGTGAGGCAATTCAATTGTCCAAAAATATCCAATGCTAGGGACTGTTAACTCAGAGACTACATTCTATACATCAATCAGCTCTGTCGCACTGGGATGTCCTTTTCTAACTCTGCACAGCAAGTCGAACCTCCTCATTTTACTTAGTTACTGACCTTTCAAGTGGAATTGGATGTACCTATTGATTGGCGAAAGATCTTTATCAATGTCTTAGAACTGAAAGGTCAGTGCAGAAGGTTAGCACAGTCTTTTCATTCACACTTCTGTTCAGAGGATGCAATTCAAACTTGCTTAATTTTGTGGAATAAGATTTCTTATTAAGCATTAATAAAACTCAGATATGATAAGATAAGCAACACTATGGTGCTTTATTGAAGAGGTGACTATAAAACATTCAATATTAAGATATGTAGAAGTGCTAAAAGAAATATTTCAATTATTTGCGAAATGTTTCGACAAGAAGTCTTTATCAATGACTTCAAGTAAAATTTCTTTGGCAAGGTATAGGACATTCTTATTGAAAAAAAAAAAAAAACATGCCACAAAAGTATGATTAATTCCCATTGCATAGATGGTATTATGCATTTGCTGTCATATTGTATGATATGCACAGCTCACTGAGGCGTATGTTTGTTCTAGACCAAGCCACTGTGTTAATGAAGATCAGAGCTGTAACAACACTGTTTATTTACTTTTTTATCAAGAGTCGTGTCGGTGATCTTTTTGCTACCTTACACCTTACCAGCTGGAACCATTTTCTGCTTTGGTTGGAGGTAAAGTGTGATTAATGAGGGTGACGTCAGTGGTACAGCTTTATTTACAGTTTTTCAGTGTGTAATAACGCGATGGCTGATGTGTGTAGAAAGTAACAGGGGAGCAGCGTTCTCATGTTCCATAATAATTACTGGGTATCATTACAGCTTGTTTACGTACACCCAGATATTGTTTATGTGTTATTCAATGGTAATTTATACTAAAAGTAATTAGAGATACCAAAACAATTATTGTACTTGTTTTGCACTTCCATTAGCTAGATAGGTCCATTTTAAATCATGTTCTATACACTTTTAATGTCCTTAAAGGAAAAAAATACAAAAAAAAAAAAACAAACAAAACAAAAACAAATGCGTTAATTTTCTGTACCCATCACTTAGAACATAATTTTGGTTAGATTATAATTATTTAAACCCAGGGAGTAACTGCATCATTATTAAATCACAAAAAGAAGATTGTAATCAGTAACTACCATTAAACTTTACTAGAATGTTGACAAACTCATAGCAGTACATTTCTTATATGTAATTTGTACTATTTACTACTATTAATTTATTATTCAGCTTATTGTTTTATTATTTTTCAAATACTTTCAGGTGTCTCCAAGCCATTTTGATATTTGTATTCCTGAAATCTTGCCGCAGTGCAATCCTTTGTGTTTTCAAGGGCAGTTAATTAGGCATTAATATGGCTCGGTTTACAATCTCTAAACAATCTAACTGTTCATGGATGCTTTTTTTTTTTTTTTTTTTTTTTAACAGACTATAAAATGTCAACATATTCCAGTAGTGTTAAGTGTTTTCAACCAGCTCAGTTTTTTATTTTTTTTTGTTTTAATGTATGTAATTGGTAATGATTTTTTTTTCCACACGGATGAAACAAATGTATGCGTCAAAAATGTAAGTCTATAATATAGTACGAGTGTGCAAATTGAATAGCTCTTTAAAATAATTCAATAAATTACAGTATAAATACACACTTGTAGGGACTGAATAATACACTGGTGATTCTGGAAGAAGTAAGAAGTGCAATGTTTGCTAATACTGCAATTTAGGTATTTATTAATAATTTGTTTTCATGAAATGTTGAAACAAAAAACAGACATTTCACCAAAATCTAATTTGCAAGACGAGGATAAAGACTATTACAGATCAGGTTCCCACTATGCATAGCTCCTTGTCATTAGCGTTATGTGGCTTCCACATTGATTGGTTCAGTTAGTACATGAACCTTGTTTATTTTCGTTAAATGGTGACTCGCTGGTTAATATTTATTTGAAGAACTCTACTTACAGGACTAACAGTCTATTGTGTGTTGTTTGATACACGGACGTTATGGATTCTGTCCCATCTGTGTGATGAGGTGTGCTTAAAATCCCTAAAACCACGAATGCAGATGACCCCGGTTCTTTTGCATTGTGGTTTAGACACTCACTTGGAGTACGCAGGATTGTTGGTTCATGCCCAGCCTGCTCCCTGTTACATTTGCAGGGGGATAACACCAAATATACCTCAGGCCCACTCATGGCTCTATATGTTTAGGAATATAGTTCACCTGGAAGGGGCCACAGGCTAAATCTGGCTAGATCAGCACTGGCAGAAGCTGATTTCTCTATCTATACTGGATTCTGCTGAGTCAACGCCACGGTTTGAACGATCGCTCCTCTCAACTTTTAGCTGAATTTTCACTATGAGTAAATAATGCCTCAGGAGAAATATCTCTGCTCACATGAATACAAAATAAAAACTGCCTTGAAGTAGTTGCATTAATGATTCAGACAATTGCTTGCATCATCAATAATGAAGGTTCAGATGATGAAGACGAGGAGTTTGTGGTTTCGGATCAGCTGATACAGAATCTGCAGTTTGATTAATTACGCTTTCCTGTTACTCTACAATCCATATATATATATATATATATATATATATATATATATATATATATATATATATATATATATATATATATATATATATATATATATATATATATATATATATATATATATTAGCCACTGCTTGTAACATTTTTGGTAATGAACATCTCAATGTTACGGTGCTTCTTTGGATGCTATGTTAATGTAATATTTCGTGTTATGTTTTCACACTGGACACTCAAATTTCTTACTTACAGAGATTATGTAAAGTCATTTATATTAGTAGACTGAAAATGTCACATGCTTATAGTTTTTAAATGTGGTGAATTAATGTGTATGCTCATGAAATGATATATAGTTTGTTCAACATGAAAACAATTGATTAAAAAAAAAAAGTCAAACCAGGTTTCTATTTCCAATTTAATTAATTGTGTACAGTGTGATGTCTTGCTGTTGTACGCAACTGTGAAAACACTTGCAATCGTATGGAGGGTTATCCAGATATTGCACTGTAGACCCACATCAAAACAAACACCAGGCACATCTCAAACACAGGATGTGACATATGCATGCCTAATGAGTTGTAACATCTGAACAATTTCCATGTGATGCTAACAAACACAATCCAATTACACAGTGCTTAACTTATTCTAGGCCATGTGAACTTAGATTAACCTTTCACAGAGGGGGCCATAAACAGAAGTTGGAATTATGTGACAGAGTGAAATGAACAAAAGCAGCATACAGCATGGTGCCTGTGAGGAGATGAAGTTCAGAACTTCACGCAGAGCTGGAAAACAGACCCAAATCAACACTCTGCTGAAAATCTATAAGGATTAGTTGGTCTATCAAGATAATCTCTGGATTCTTTTAAATAGGGCTGCTGGCTTGCTTCAACTGGGGAACCATGGAGAGTTTCCAGTGACATTAACAGCTTCTCCTTATGTTTTTAAAAATGTTTTCTATCATTTTCAGTGGTCTTGAGTATTTATTTTACTTTTTTAATTTGTAATCACTTCTAGTGCTTCTCGATGCAGTTACTCAAATACTGTTTTTTTTTTTTTTTTTTTTTTTTTTTTTCAGTTGATTTGGCATGGAGTTCGGGAACTGCTCTTCTGTAATGTAGGCTTGATCAACCTTTGTAGACTCACCAAAATAAACAACAAGAACACAGAATTTGAGCAATCAAAACCATGGTGCAAACACCATCAAACTGTAAGGGCACAGTTATTCAAAAGAAAAGGAAATTTGAGCTACCTACACTTTTAAAATGTAATCTTTTCCCTAATAGCTCACATACTGTCTTTCTGCCAAATACACTACGAGGTGCTAGCATGTCTGTCCACTATGTTTCCTTATATCAAAAATTGGACATTGTACAGAGCCAGGGGAACCAATAAAGTTGGTAAAGATCAAAGGCTGACGCCTTTCTGGAGTGAGCAAATCAATGATCTGGTCAATGATGGGGAGGCTATCTGTGCAGACCTGTGCAGGTATCTGTCAAAGAATAAGCAACTCCTACTTTATTTGAATGATGGAGGTGTTAGATCCTCCACAGTTAAGATTGAACTGACTGTTAACATACAAAACAAAACACGGCATTATGTGCATGTTGAAAATATGTTTTTTTTTTTTTGTTTTTTTCTCATAACAAAACTGGATTTTAAGGCTGTCTCAAATCTAATACAGCAAATATGCAAAGCATTCAACCTTTCTCTAATTACCAAGAAATGGGCACATCGGGTGTTACATTTTACAGATAATTTGCACATTGAAGCTGAAAGCTGCGATTACAAAAACAACTATTATTACATGGCCAAAAGTGACTTCTTCTCTCTATTTAATAAGTATGAGATGCTGTAGACTCTTCTAATGAGGGACAATCTGTTAGTTACACTGTGGAATCATCTGATGGCAATTTAAAAGTAGTTTAAAAACGGCCGGCATATCTCATTATGTATTAAAATGTATTCCACTGCCACAGAGAGGAATAATAACATTCCGTAGCTCTTCACATATCATAAAAGTCAAGTGTTTAACAAAAAGTAAAAATAAATAGGGTTTGGTTACTTTCCTTAACCCTTTCAAGGAGCTGATGCTTCCTCAGTGCAGAACTGTCTCATCCAAAATGTAAAAACACAAATTAAATATATAAATATATATATATATATATATATATATATATATATATATATATATATATATATATATATTGCAGCTTGATAAACTTGATATGTACATCTCTGAACAATAACTTGTACTTTAACTTTGTGGTTAAGTACCTGACCAAATATTACTTCAATACTCAGGTTCCATACAGAAGCAGGAGGCACGTTAAGCTGACCTTAAAAGGCAAGGCCTGCTCCCATCCCTAGATTACCCTGCTATTTTCAACCAGTGCAAGCAAAGGTCTCTGGAAAAAGTACCTCAAGAACACTGTGAATAATATATCACACTTTTTGGTCAAACGTAACATTTAAAAAAAAAACAGATACATACATATGATGGCTGATTTATACCATATTATTGTATTAATTAATTTTAAATGCTGCTTTTATTTATTTATAAATAAGGTTTTGAATCATACATAGACCCGCCGCTGTTTAGGTCACTAAAATTGACCCTGATGAACAAGTTCACCCTAAAGAGCAGGCCACACATTCCTACAATGAACAAACTTAATAATAATAATAATAATAATAATAATAAAAATAATAATAATAATAATAATAATAAATGTTATTATTATTATATGATTATATTATTATTTATTATTATTAAATATTAATACTAACAACTTGAAATTAATTATTAATAGTACGACCTACTAGACTTTCGTAACCGTGTCGGTTTTGTCATTTTGATTAATATAAAGTCTTACAATGTTTTCGTTTTTTATTAATTATGTCAAGTTTAGACATTAATTTATAGTAATCACGTATGAGAAAGGGCATGACTAAGGGTAGTAGTGTCAATTGTACAATTTAACATTGGCTGTTTGTTAAAAAACAACAATTTTTTGTTATTATTATATTATTATTATTATAATCATAATAATATAATCTCTAATATAAAATTTACAACTTTCTGAAAGACCAATTTAAATCTATCGCATTAGCACAAATTTTTTTAAAAAAACAACACCATCCAAAATGTGGTAGTGTTCTTTCCTTTGTTTCAATGTTAGGAACCTGTCTTTAGAATCATGTTAGTACATGTATCCCTATGCTCTATATATATCTATTATTATTATTATTATTATTAATAATAATAATAATAATAATAATAATAATAATAATAATAATAATAATAATAATAATACATACATACATACATACATACATACATACATATCTAGCATGTGCTTTTTAAATTAAATCATTACTTTGTTATTGGTTAGACCATGTAAATGTGTATGTACTTTAAAGTATTTTAACTGTGTGTGGAGCAAAAGATAATTTATTTTTCTGGTTAATTAGTTAGAAAATGACTAGAGGTGAATAAATAAATTGAATGCAAAATTGGAAAAAAAATTTTCTACACTATTTTAAGTATAATGTTGATTTGTACGAATGTTTTAAACTTATGGGTCATTTTTAACGAATCAACCTTTTTTTTTTCTTGTTGGATATCTCAAGCATCTGAAATCACTGAAAATACCCATTGTGTTAAGAAGAAGTTAATTGTTTTGCAGTAGGCTTCTATATTTCCTCCTGTCTGATATCATACCCCCGGGCAGTTACTAATCATCACTGTACTCGTCGTCAGAGCTACTATCATCATAGCTGCATCAAACATGACATCATGAATAGTGGTGGGGGAAAAAAAAAGAAATGTAGCACAACTTATTACCAAAATGAATTAAATATGTATTGTACAGTAAGTATATTTTGGTTACGGCATTTTTAACGTGTTTGAACTTTGGCCTTCATTTGTAGGCAAGTTCTCCATGTACTCATCCCTAGTCTTCTGCCAAGCCAAAACATGCATTCTTGATTGCTCTATTTCTGCCATTTCTGCTGATTCAGGTAGTTACCTTCCTGTGGTTATCATTTTTAATTATGAGAGTTGACCCATGTGCAGTCTGTCCATGGTACATCACCTGTTTTGATCCTACCATGCTAATTTCTAAATACTTGATTCACCAAAGAAATTGTTATTTTATACCGCCACATAATGAACAAGATCAACAACATCTCTTGCTGTGCTTACTGACAATTCATGCATGTAAGATCACACAGGACTGCATTCATTTATGAAAAAAATGAAGCCATACAAGCTAGAGTTCTGGATAGAATCAATCAGATGTATGGTTCACTGAGTAATATACAAGGAAGTTCTGGTGAAAAGAGCAATCATGATAGTGCAACTTAAGTTACTTCATCACTTGATGTAAACTATACTGAATAATGCACCGTACCTTGAAGGAATATTTACAATCAACAGTAGAAAAACAAAACAAAAACTGTACGTAATAAGAATGCAATATCATCAAGGGGTTCTGGGGACAAGCAACTACAAGAACAATTTCAGTGTCCCAGGGCCAGAGAGAATCCTAAATATTATAGTTTACTAAAACTATAACATATCACAAGCTGTTCAATAAACTACAGTTTAAAGGAAAATAAATATGTGCCCTGTATAATAACAATACTACTACTAATAATAATAATAATAATAATAATAATAATAATAATAATAATAATAATGTTGGAGAAACATGCACTTTTAAGATTATCTTGAAACACAAGAGACACATAACTACCACGCATGATAAATACTTAAACATATAGTAATGACCATAGCATGATAGTTTAGACTTATACAGAGTTCATACCTAGTGAAGAGGACAGCAGGCGGCTCGGGGTACCTCGTGGACGACCCTGTCGTGGTAGGACTCCCCCCCCCCCCATCTTTATTTCTAAAAGTGGCGTATGTTGGATAACATGGAAAGAAGTTTGAATGCAACATAAGATACACGTGTTTGCAGGTTTGTGCACTCTGTTAGTTTTAAAAGGAGATTATCAGAGGAGGAATAGTAACTGGTAAATGCGAGATTGCAAGATTGCATTTAATTGATCTGTACTGTTTTGCTTTGGGTGTTCTTTTTGTTTCCGGAATTAAACCTTTATATATTCAATAAACCAAACTTATATCTGAAGAAAATGATTGTGCATTTCTTTCATCAAGAACACTACTCACTACTTAAAAAAAAAAAAAAAAAAAAAACGACATCAAATATTATAATAATATTATTATTAATAATTATAATATAATAATAATAATATAAATAATATATGATATAATATATTCTGTCTATAATTTGAGAAATGTCAGACACTTTTGTAATGCATGTCAGATTCTCCAATTCTCCAACAACAGTTTTGCCAACAACACCTTTAGAATTGTAACCATCTCAGAAATGAGAATTAATTTATTAAGACCTACAGAAGTTCCCACAGCAGGCAAACCTTACTCCTCGATAGATGCATTTTAAATATAAATAAGACAGCTCAATCCATGGACTACAATGAGCTACTGGATTAACACAGGACTGGGATGTTTTTTTTCTTTGTTCAGTATAAATGTCTGTTGTACTGTATAATGTATACATCTTTGCTGATTTTCAAATGTAAATGAAAATGCAAACCTAAAATTTAAAATGACTTACTGAATGGATGTTTGAGTCCAAGCCCAATCCAACAGAGGTATATATATTATATATATATATATATATATATATATATATATATATATATATATATATATATATATATATATCGTGCCTAATTATATAATATATAGTAATATATATATTATATATATATACGAAATCGCGAATCATATACACGATTATAGTATTATAATAGATGCTTACAATGTGTTTCGCAATCATGTACACATTTATAGTAATATGCTTTTAATAGGTGCTTGCTTACAATGCATTTCTATTGTATATATATAGTATTTATTGTTTATTCCTGTGATTCAAATTTTAAAAGAGGTCTGGATTTTTTTTTTTTTTTTTTTTCAGGTGTTTGTGATACAGGGACAATGTCTCTTCTTCTGCTTAGATTTTATTATTAAATACCTGATAATAATTGCATTGTGCCACAACAATGACAAGAAGAGATCATGTTCTTTCTTATTATTATTTTTGCTTTGTGTGATGTTTTCGTTTTTACAGAACCCATCATTATCTCCCCTGTGAAATGACACCCGTGCCTTCTAAGGAATCGACCTTTTTTTTTTACTTTGATGAATAATTCAATCCATTTTGATTCCGCAGTTATTAAAGAAAGCAATGATCACACATTTTACAGGCAGAGAACAGTGCTATAAACTTCTGGTTTCCAATTTAGATCAAAGATTTGTCTTAAAACAAAGTTATAAATATGAACAGAATGCAGTTTTTTTGTTTGTTTGTTTGTTTTTAAGATAGGAAAGG